>NW_026262780.1:0-110248 GCF_025434085.1 Hippocampus zosterae
CCCAACCCCAACCCCAACCCCAACCCCAACCCCAACCCCAACCCCAACCCCAACCCCAACCCCAACCCCAACCCCAACCCCAACCCCAACCCCAACCCCAACCCCAACCCCTTTGCTTGTTGACTGCATCAGCTCATAATGAGGTTATGAAGGCTAATCGAACTTGCCGGTCGACTCGCCACTACTCGACTCGAAAGTGAACGCCTCTCTCTCCACCAGTTCTTGAAGCAGCCTCTGATAGGCGGATTCTGCGGCCTGCCTTCCCGCGACCGCCTGCTCCAACTACCTTTTTAGTCTGCCCTCCCTTTCGCTATGTTATCGCTCCATCCGCAGCATCGCCTGCTACAGGTCAGCGATCTCCTCCTTGGCCATTTCAGCCAGCCTGAGCGCATGCTTGGCCTCTACCGCCATCTCGCAGACAGCCCTTCTGGCCTCCTCCAGCTGCGCCCTCAGGTTCCTATCGGTGTTTGCACGGTCGATAAACTGCTTTGAATTAGGGCGAGTGGACATTTATAATAAAGAATTATGCCTGCTGTCAAGTTCACGGTGCTCGGGAGGACGCATCGCCTGGCGGAGGCCCCTGCCGACGCGCAGTAGGCTAGGCGCATCGTCCTGCAGATCTATCCTGACCTGTAGCCCTTCGCCATGTCTTTCTGGTATACTTAACGTCCGCTTTCGTTTCCGATCGAGTACCCGCTCAAGTTCGAGGTGCGGCTCGTGAAATAAAAGCCTCGGCCATCTGCCAAGGAACTGAAACTGGCCGTGGTGGAGGCTGACAACAGGCCGGTGATCTGCAAAGGCCAGCCTTATAGCTGGTACCTGACTGTCGCCAATAGTGGTAAAGTCGCCTGGCCCTCCGGAGTCGAACTGCATCGGCTTGATGGGGCTGGCAGCTGGGAACTAGCCGAGCTGGCCCCCGGCGAGAGGATGACCAAGGTGATCGAGCTGATCCCAGACGGTCGCAAACTCGTCGAAATGCGGCGAAAGTAGACGGCACGTTCTTCGGTGCAAAAATCTGCCACGAAGTGGTCGAGCAATAACCCTCCATGAAAATCGAGAGCGGCATAAGCTGCTCCCAGTCCACCTGGCGCAAGCAAGGCCAATGATACCGCCACCCTTCATTCGAAATTATCACTGCAGCGGGGCCTGCCAACCCCCTCCTGTATTCTCTCGAGTTGCTCGAGCAGGCCCACCCTTCTGCCATGGTTTGGGGTGGCCGTCCAGGTCATACGGGCTTTCACGGGTGCCTTGACCACTTCCTGTTTTGAATGATAGAGCTGTTTGTAAGGCTGCCATTTTTTTGTTGGGAATGAGTTGGCCTGGCTGGCATAGCAAACCGGCATCCTCCACTCCAAGGCCTGTTGCTAGTGCGGCTGCAGTCTAGGGTAGACCGGCCTTGCGAGCACCGGCCTGGGCCTGGGAGCAGACTTCACTCTCCTTTGAATGACAATCTCCCTGCTTTCCGCCTGTATAACCTACTGGACCTCTTCCTGCTTGGTCAGCAGTCTCAATAATTTTTACTAATCCGTCTCGGCCCGTTTTTTCTTGCTCAGCAAACGGGCCTCCCTTTATCTGCGTTCTTGCTATCTAACGATCAGATGCCCCTCGTACTCGGGGTGGGTGCGGTCCGGCCTTGCTGACAATGAAACCCTGCGGGCAGTGACTGCCCGGGCAAGCATTATAATGTTGCGGCTGACGAGCACTCTGCTGCGGCGGTGCTCGGTGTTCGAAAAGATCAGCAAGGGAGAGCTGCCGGCCCGCGTGGTCTACGAGGACGAGCAGTGCCAGGTGATCCACGATATCAGCCCAGTCAGCCCTGTGCACCTGCTGGTCTACCCTCGGAAGAAAATCGCCCGCCTCAGCACCGCCGAGGAGGGCGACCATCCCCTGCTGGGACACCTACTGGGAGTGGCTGCCAAGACAGCCAAGGCGCAGGGGCTGGAAGGATACCGAGTGGTTATCAACGTGGGAGAGGACGGAGGGCAGACAATCGACCACCTACACCTGCACGTGGTGGGGGGTCGCAAGCAGTGCTGGCCGCCAGGTTGACCCATTCGAATGCTGCTGGTCAGAGGGACTTAAGCGCGGCCTCGAGCTGCTCCTTGAACTCCTGGTCGTGGATCTGCGCCTTCCCGGAGATCTTGTACAGCAGGCTCTTGAACTCCTCGAAGGACACCCTCCGGTCCCCGTTCACGTCGAACTTCTGGAAGGCGATCTCCACCTCGCTGTCCTTGAGGTCCTTGCTGATCAGCCGCAGCATCGTGCTGAACTCCTCGAGGCCCATCTCCTCCTTGTTGTGCTTGCCGAACTTTCCAAAGAACTCATGCAACTCGAGCCCCAGCACCGCGATGGACTGCTTGATCTTCTGGATGGCCTCGAGCGCCTTGCCCTCCTCCTCGCTGGCGGGCTTGCCCTGCAACGGCTTCATGCGGATGTCGTTGGCGATCATCACTCCCGGAACTCCTCGAACTCGATGGACCCGTTGCCGTCGTTGTCAAACTTGTTGAAGATGTAGACGACCTCGTCCTTGGTGATGCCCCGGTCGATGCTCATCAGCAGCTTGTACAGCTCCTTCTTGGACAGCGTGCCGTCCTTGCTGCTGTCGATGAACTTGAACAGCTCCTCCAAGTCCAGGTTGTTCTCCAGCACCTTCACCCGCAGCTTGTTGATGATGAACTGCGCCCGGTCCTCCAGCTTGTTCTCCTCCTCGATGTAGGCTTTGAAGAACTACGAGACGAAGGGGTGTCGGTACACCTGGTCCCAGGAAAACCGCTCTTCCTAGCGAGGGCGCAGGCAGCCCAGGATGAACCCCTTACACGCCTCGCTTAGGGTCGGGTCCAGCGCCGGCGCCCTGCCTCGATCTTCTTCAGAAGTTCCTTCTCGGAGCGGGCGAGGTAAGGATGCACCCCGTGCAGCAGCTCGCAGAGGATCAGGCCGATCGACCAGACATCACTTTTTGAAGTGTACGACTCCTCGCGGAGGATCTGAGGGGACATGTACAGCGGGGTGCCGACTGCAGAGGTGAGCATCTGGTTTTTGAAGTTGTGCAGGTTCTTGGCGAACCCGAAATCTGCAATCTTGAGCACATCTTGGTGGATGAGAATGTTCTCGGGCTTGAGGTCGCGGTGGATGATCCCGAACTTGAGCAGAGGCTGGAACCCCGCCAGAATGTGCCTGAGCATCTCCCGAGCCTCCTTCTCATAAAACCTGCCGTGCTTCTTGAGCAGGGTGCGCAACTCCCCGCCATCGCAGTACTCCTGGATGATGTAGTAGTTGTTGGAGGTCTCGAGCACCTCCTCCAAGTGGACGATGTTCTCGCTCTTGACCTTCTTCATGATACTGATTTCGTTGAAGAGGGCGTAACGAAGGTACTCATCCTGCTTGAGCAGCTTCTTCTCAATGACCTTGATAGCGAACACCTGGCTGCCCTCCGCCAGCTTGCCCTTGAACACCTCCGCGAAGGACCCCTTCCCGAGCCTCTCGCTGACGAAGATCACGTACTTGTCTATCTTCTTTTGTATCATTTTATATCTATCGGAAATTCTCACTTTTATTTACAGCGGCCTGGTGGCGGCTAACGGATAGGCGTTGGGGTGGCTGGGGGGGTGAGGGGGTGGAGGATGGGTTGATTATAATGAAGCTAATTAGTGCCAAGCCTGCTGCCCCTGCGCTTTCGGTGGCCCTCCAGGCGAGTATACGGCAGCAGCTTTCTTAGCTTGAGATGCTCAAGCTTCGCAATTCGCAGACCCAGGCCACCCTCCTCCAACACTCCATCGGCCAACAACTTTTCCAAGCCGGTCTCTACTCCGACGCCTACCCGCACCTCGAAGGAAGCCCGCTTTCCGAATAATGCTTCGTCCGGATGGGCGGCCGAGACCGCCAACCCACCCTCACCGGAGACCCCCGCAGCCTCATGTGGAACCTGATCATAGCAGTCCGCAAAGGGGACACCATCGGCATCCAGATCGTCTCAGAGTTACTCGGAAGGTACGACTCATAAGAGATTGAGAAGGAAGGACTGTTCACTTGCGAGGAGCTGGGATGGGTGGCCTGCGTGCTTGCGATCAAGAATAACTCGATAGTCAAGCTGGCAGCCCTACCGCCTACTGACCTCACCCGCCACCTTCTGAACTATCATCTCCTTCCTGCCCTCGGCATACTCTCCACCCTCCCTTTATAGCTGTTTCTCAATACCTTCCACTTCATCGGCTGCAAGCTCGTCCGCATTATGCTCAGTCATGTTCAGATGGTCACCTAGGCAGAGATGGACGGTTTGACGAAGCTGGGCCTGAAGGCGGTCGTTATAGGATTGGGGTTTAGGTGGGATGGAACGAGATGGAAGAGGCATGCCGAAGGACTGGACAGCAATGCCGTGGCACGCAGGATGGCGAAATTGCACGGCCAGTACATCTCCACAAAAAAATGACTGATACAACCATCACGCATGCCCTGCAAACCTCAACCTCCAGAACGCAGCCTGGCCCGTCAGACTCTGCTCTACAAACTTGAGCGCGATCCTTCTCCTCCAGGTCTTGACGATCCAGCAATGATTGCTTTGAAGCCCCTCGAACCCCGATCTCAGGGTGCTGATGTAGTGCCTCTCTATGAGGTGGATTGGAGGGATGGCTTGTGCTCCGTGCTTGAAGTGGAAGTTGCGCAGGCTGTCGGCTGATATTTTGGTGAAGCGTGAAGAAGGGTCGGTTGGAGGACTGTGACGATGGAGGTAGCGGCGTGTTGCTTCGCCATAATTTTGTATAGCTTTGTGAACCCCTCTTTCAGCAGATTTTTCAATCTTCCCCCCATATCGATCGCGGCAACCCTCGCAGCTGCTTTTTTCTTGGTCTCTAGCTTTTGATACCCTAGCAAAGCGAATTTCTAGACAGTCTTAATAATTTTAAATGTCGTTTTATGATCCACCACTTTTCCTAGCACTTTACACAACCTCCTAATTTTCTATTCCTTATTCCTTGCAAACTCCTTGATCCGGGCTACCCCAGCCTTTAGCATCTCATGCTCTCTTGCTCGCTCCTTCAAAATCACCAATTTGAATGCCTGCCACTTTCTAAGCGCATTCTGGTAGATGTCAAACAGTTCTCTCTGCGATTTCCCTTGATATCCGCTGAAGAAGGACTGTAGAGCGGATAAGAAGTTTGAAATTTTGAGCAATTTAAATTTGAGGGAGGCTTGAAGCTTGATGGAGGCTGTCCTCCAGGTGGCGAGCCTGCGGGCCAAGCACTTTCTGTACACCTTCCTCATGGCACCGAGGCTGTACAGACAGTTCTTCAAAAACAGTCTACCAGAAACCGCATTTTCCTCCAAATCCCGAAAATCCTCGCCGCGTTGACATGCTGCCTGACAATCGCCTCTCGCTTGACCGACCTGCCCAAACAATGCTCTTCATACCATTCCGCCTGCGTCTCCTGCAACATCACACGGTTCTTGCGGGCGATCATCGCCAGTGTCAGCATCACATACTCCCTGTATTTCTTGGGCCTGGGCTACGGTTCCGGCAGGGGCTCCGGCTAAAGGACAGGCTGAGGGATGGGCTATGGCTCTTTAGGGGACAGCAACCTCTTCATCCTCCAGATGGTGTTGTTAGGGAGGTTTTGGAATAAAGGGCGAAATGCGTGGCGGTGTCTGAGCAGGGGGTTGGCGTCAGTCTTACCACCCACCGATAGAAGTATCTTTTAGCATTGGCATGCCGTAGGTTGCTGAGCACTGCGGTAACGATCCTTCCTTTGATTCGATTGCTAGCTCTGATCGACTCCCCCGCCTTCCGGAGGCCATGATTCCTGGTCACAAAAAAGGCCTGCTTCAGCGCCTGATTCTACAGCAATTAGCAAAGCCTGCCGATCCTGGGCCTCAAAGCCGCAAACCTCGCAAGATCAAGATAGCATTTCTTAAGCCATGTGAATCCCAAAGCCTTGCTGATCTTTTTAAGGGCCATGTTTTTCCGGCGGTGTGAGATTACGCTTTGAAATGGTTTTTTGAGGCGGTTGAGCTTGAGCTGCGTTAGTAGCCTGGCAAGGGCCAGAACCGGCAGCTGTCTCTATTTAGCTTTGATCAGTTTTAGACTATCTTTCAGCTGTCCTTTCAAGATGATATTCACCCTCCTCTCTATTCTGACAGCTGCCTTTTAAACCCTCAGCAGCGTTTTCAATGCGTTGAAGCCAGCCCGTAATTCAGCTGCTGATTTTTGTCTGAATAGGTGACCAAGAGCCTCGGCTAAGACCGTACCTGCCTTCAGCTATGCTTGCATCATCAGCAAGGCGTTGTCCCCGAACTTGCTGGTAGCACGTCTCAGCCTCTGCTCTCGATCCACAGCAGCTCTCCCTACCACCTTCAAGAACTGCAATTTCATGTACCTGGCAGCCTTGCCCGCATCCCTCCATCTTGCGAAGGCATTCATTGTCTTGCATTTTCGCAGCCTCGCCTCCAGCAGGATGTTGCAGCCTTTCAGGATGTTAAGTTCATGGTGCTGGCGCTGGATGGTCTGCTGGTAGGCGGTGAGGAGGCCACGGTCGGGTTGCTGGGTTGGGGCCAATTAGAGCAAGTAACAATTTTAGGGGTGATAGAGGCGGTCAGTCTTGGCTCCTTTCGCCGCAGACACTGTCCTGCCAGCTCTCGCAGAGATGGAGCCAGCCATCCCAGACAG
The DNA here is from genome assembly GCF_025434085.1 of Hippocampus zosterae. Taxonomy (NCBI): domain Eukaryota; kingdom Metazoa; phylum Chordata; class Actinopteri; order Syngnathiformes; family Syngnathidae; genus Hippocampus; species Hippocampus zosterae. The sequence continues at coordinate 6,656 of NW_026262780.1, forward strand.
CGACCTCTCCAAATAACTCTTGGTAAAAAATCTAGGCCTTTTACACTTGTCAATTTCTTAGAAAGTTCGGAGTTTGCTGCTCGAAAACTGCAGAGAAAGTTTGCTGAGGCTGTCCAGCTCGGATGTGGTTTATGCCAGTAGCTGTGATAAACGTTGGTTGGATTAGCCCGAGACTTGGATCTACAGAGATCCTCGTAACTCAGGGTTCTATAGCAGCATAGCTTGCAGGCGTCCAACCAATTCCATGCGCCTCTCGGGTGCCGCCAACGCCTGCCTCAAAATCTCATAGCCCGCCTTTTCAGCCTTCATATGATACCTGAATTTTATTTACAAAAATTGAAAATTAAGGCAGCATTAAAGCTAGGACAATCACTGCAGGTCCTGGGGACTGATCAGGTGGGATAGCAGCACGGAGACTGCTGCCCCCACGTTTAGACTGTCCAGGCCTATATTCCGAACCCCTCCTGGAACAACCACCGCGTATTACGATCTCCGCTCCAGATGCGGCTGCACGCCTCTCCCCTCCGACCCCACCACCAACACCACATTCTCCTCAGCCCGGCGAGTGACCTCCCCACCCTGACTACCGGCTTGCCCAGGCTTTTCGGGATGCCCGTACTGATCAAAGTAAAGGTCTTCGAGAGTTCGTAGAACAGCTCCTCATCGAATTTGGGACGGTGAGGATCGGCAGGATTTAGGATGCGCCTGCGCTGACTCTGCTGACGGTAGTGGTAATGGGGCAGCCTCCTTTTCGATCGACGAGTAGCCCGCTCGCCCCCATGAAGGCTGCTGCTCTTACAATGGTGCCCAGATTTTGGGATCACAGACTTGATTCGCGTAGACCCAGGTCGCTCTTCTCTGCCTTTTCAGCTGCCACACCTCTCTGAACTCCACCTCCTCTAGCGCCCCACACCTCAACGCCACCCCCTGATGGTGCTCCGACCTGCAAAGCCTTGTGAGCTCATGCTGGTCAAAACGCTGCTTTCGAGACTTCAAAAGTTTTCAGCCGGAGGGGGGCTGCCAGCTCGGTCAGGGCCAGCAGCCTGGCACTAGAACTCGCGATGAGCAGTTCGAAGAGGGGTCTGCGGTTGGCCATCAGAGCGGCTTTGACCACATTCGGGCCGTATATTAACTGCATTAATATCAGCATCTGCAGCGATCACTTTTTTGGGGCAGAGTTAGAGTGTTACTTTTTGTGGGGGTCTCTTCCACCTTCTTCGCGCGGCTGCTCTGAACTATCTGATCCACAAGCCCCTCGAATACCTGCTTGACTCGCTCGCCAGTCTTCGCACTGGCCTCCCAAAAATCAACTTTGTACTTTTCAGCCAGCCGGCGTCCCTCCTCCTCGCTGACCACCCTGTCCTCACAGTCAATTTTATTACCCACGATGACCAACACGACCCCTTCCTCGGCATGTTCACGGATCTGTCTCAGCCACTCAGCCATCATCTCAAAAGAATCCCGACAGGTGACCGAATACACCAGCACGATCCCCGTAGCACCCTTATAGTAAGCCCTCGTGATGGCCGTGAACCGGTCCTGCCCGGCAGTATCCCACAGCTGCAGTCTCACCCTCCTAGCAGATGTCTCAACCATCTTGAACTTGAAGTCGATTCCGAGGGTAGCAAAATGACTCGGGTAGAACATGTTTTCACAGTACCGCAGCAGCAGGTTGGTCTTGCCCACCCCCTACTCGCCCAGCATCAGCACCTTTGCCATGAGGTCAGCCATTTAAATAGTACCAATTAATTCTTATGACAGTGCAATTATTATGGGCACTCAGAATGAAATGGCCTTTTCTAGGGCTGCCTCCACAGCTTTGCTTTAGGCCTGCCAGCCGAGCTATTTCAGGCGGGCGGACATCTTGCGGCTGTCTTTGAATAACCCCTTGGCGAGCAGCATCACGGCTTTGTTGAAAACGCTTTCCACGCATTCTTCGGCCTTCTCCCCTGCTCGCAACTCTCCCAGAGCTTCGTCAGTCCTCCCCGCCTGCCATCTCAGCACCGCCAGGTTGTTGCGGGCCTCAGGATGGCCCGCCCAGCAATCCAGGGCCAATTCGAGAGCCAGCTCTGCGGCTTACTTGTCGCCTTGCATCAGCAGCACGCAAGAGATGTTGTAGTAGATATCTGCCTTGGTGGGCTGGTCGGATGCCAGCAGCAGTGCATACTGGAACAGGGAGGAGGTCAGCTGATACTGCCCTGCGTAGAAGGCGCTCAGGGCCATGTTACTCGTCAACTCCGCAGAGTTCAGCCCAACCAGCTGCAGCCTCTAGAACAGCTTATAGCTGACCTCCGCCTGCTGGCTGTCGAAATGATAGCCCGCAATGAAAGCGACTGCCTCCAGGTTGCAGACTTCGTAGGTCAGTACCTCTTTGAACTTGGCGATGCTTTCGAGCGGTCTGCCGAGCTGGCTGCAGATGCGGGCTTGCTCCTGCTTGAACAGGGTTTAGTAAGGTTTCAGGGTCAGCCCGCCTCCAGCACGGAAAGGGCCTTGTCAGGCTGGTCGAGCTTCTGGTACGCCCTGGACAGCAGTATCCTGGCCTCGGCATCACTGGTCAGCTCGACCGCCTGGACCAACTCGCCAACCGACTCCCTATACAATCCCAGCTTGAACAGACACCTCGCCTGCGACAATTTCCACCACCCCGAAGTCTCACTCAGGACAGTCGCCAGTTCCAGCGCCTTCCTGTAGCTCTGCTCGCAGTAGTACAGGTAGTTGAACAGGCCCTTGCTGAGGTTCTTTTTGTTGGACCAGTGTTTCACGTCGAGGTTGTTTGGATCGATGAACTTGCCGCCCTTTTGCACCAGGGAGGCTGTCCCGAGGCGTAGCTGCCGGCCGCTGCGGGTTTGCATGCGCGTGCCCATGCGAGAGGCGGAGCCGTCTCGGGTAGCCCCTCGATTCGTGGCAACGCGTTGAATGCCACCTCTGCTAACCGCCTGCGCTCGACTGCCAGCCTGGACAAGAGAAGTGCCCTGCCTAGCCAGCGGATTATGCACCTGCGTCTCAGGCTCGACCTCCTCCGCATCCAGATCACGAATGATCGTCATCCTCGTCAACGCCTGGCACTTCAGCTGCCAGACCGCCTCATCCTTCGGCTGCGCGGCCAGCATGCCATCCGCGGCCGACACTGCTGCCTCATAGTGGCCACGCGAGTACCGACTAGCCGCAAGGATGAATTCCATTCAACTCTGTATAAACAATAATAATTCTGGGGATCAATGGAAGGGAACGATGCTGGCGGCGAATTCAGCCAGGTCGTGGGCGTTCTTGCCCGTTTCGTTCGACAGGTCTATGAAGGCAGGCTCGTTTATCCCGTAGAGAGACAGTCCTCCGAGATTCTTCAGGTCCGTGATAGCTTGCTTATCGACTTCTAAGCCCTCCCAGACTCCGTCATTGCGCTGACCGCCGGGCCTGAAGCCCATGGCGTTCAAGTACCTGTCCCACGCGGCAAACTGGTACGTGTACATCACTAAGTACATGGAATAGTAGGTCCAAGGCTGCTGGCTCGGCAGGTGCCTCACATCGACGTCGTAGAGCCTGGTGTAAACCTTGTTGACCAGGGTGCTGATGTCACCGCACTGAGAATGGAGGTGGTCGATCAGATACAGACCTTCACCGTCGTTGTTCAGGCCTGAGAAGCCGTAGGAACTGCTTCTGTACATGTAGGCGTTGAACCACAGTCCTACTTCGATGGACTTGTCGTGGTAGCCAAGCACGTCCATCTCGTGGCGCAGGGCGCAGATGATCTCGGCTAGGACCTGCACTGCCGATTTGTCGTTTTTCGCGGATCCATCGAAGTTGGCGGTCAGGTACCACTCGTTAAGAAAGACGCCGTCACTGTATTCCAGCAGCTTTAGGAGCACCTTCACGAAATCGCCAACCTGCTCCTTCTTCACGAATTGTTGGGTATCAGAGGCACTGCCGACCGCCCAGATGAACTTCTTACCTTCGGATTGAGTGGCAGTGATAAGTGCCTGAATCCTTTCCTTCTCGTCGGGGTGGTCGTCCGTGGTCAACACTTTGAGAATGTCTGTGCCATTCGGATCGTAGAGGGACTCGCCATTCCAGTCTGTCGAAGGTGGGTTTTCGAAGTTGGGCATGTCTGTCAAAGTCAGGGCGTTAAAGAACACGTGAGTGTAGGGCTTGATGCTAGGGCCATAGTACTCAGGGTCGGTGGGAGAGCGCCCCTATTATTCGTACTCGGGCAGTGCCGAAAAGTTGCTGTTCCAGTGGCCCGCAATGACATCCCCACTCGACTTCCCGACCGTGACATACACAGAGATTTCAGATTGGTCCGCCGTGATGGATCGAGGCAGCACCCTCGCCCAGTACGGCTCCTGCAGATACGAAGTGGAGATGTGGTACTTTTTCCCGTCTTCGGCCACTGTCACCTCGATGGTTTGGTCCTCTTCCACCATGAAGTATTGGTAATCGTGCACTTGTTACAGGTAGATCGTCAAAGGCCCTGATTCTTCGGTTATGCCTTGTACGACGATTGAGATTTTGGTCTAGGGCAGCTTTGTCACAGTGTATTCTATGACGAGCGAGGTGGTTTCGTCAGGCATGACTTCAAAGGTTTGGTTGGCCGCCGTGTAGAGGTAGGCTTGTTCTTCATGCTTCTGAGGGACGAGCGTGTACTTTCCGGCCGGCCAGGCTCTAACCAGAGTGAACATGTAATAGAGATCGATCTAGGTTTACCCACCATGACTATCGATTATCTTGACAGGCAGACCCTAGCTCGGCTTTGGAGACTAGTTAACTGCCACTTAGATCTACAGCACCCCGAACTCAAACACCTCGTATGTGTATTCTACACTGACAGCCTGAACGGTTGTCTCTTCGGTCAGGGTGAAGGTCATCGGGGTGGCTGTACCGACGAACTTGCCGAGCACGGTCTATTAGCTTTGTGGCTTGATGTCGAACGTGGAGGGGGATTTGTACCAGACAGTCTATTTTTTGTTCTCCTCAAATGAAATTGGTAGGACTGTCAGTGGTAACGCATCTCGCAAGATGTCGACCAAGACGTAATATTTTGGGAATTCGGGAGGAGCCGGCCCGACCGATATATCGATTTCTCCCTTCGTGAAGTCCCCCACGGCAAAGTTGGTGATTGAAGGTTGTTCTGAGGTCTCAAGGTACAGGTAGATCGTGCCCGTTTGATTAGCCTTCAGAATGTAGGGTGTTGAAGGCGGCCAGTACAGCTACCCCCAGACATTCACCTCCTCTCCGACCATCTGATACTTGGCATCAAACTATCCGTAGACCCCATAAATGGTGGCCCCCGGGGATAAGTCGAACGAGGCCGAGTGCTGTCCCAAGTCCACATCGACCTCGCACTTGAAGTTGAGTGTCACCCATGACACGCCTGAGAACGATAGCAAGACGCAAGGCAACATTTTGATTATTAATTAAACATGTTGGTAGGATTTATAGTCTAAAAATGTTCTTTTTTTATGGAGTGTCTCAAACAATGAGCTGGTGCTACAGTATGCTTTGCTGGCTGGATATGTCCACCATGCTTAAAATTACCAAAATCCTGGGCCAATAAAGTTCTTTTGTTAAAATTTAACATATAAATGAAAAATAATAATTCCCAAGATCATACAATAAAATATTAAATATTCCAATAACGAATCAACGAAATTACTGCTCTAACTTAAAGAGCATTGGTCGTCCCTGCTTTGGTAACCGCATTTGCAATTTGAATATGAGGAGGGCTGAAGGCTTCTATTTCTGGTTGCTGACAGCCTTGGCTCTGATCAGTATCGGCTTTCTGCTCGAGAACTCGACCGCGTGTTTCAGGGGGGGTTGTCCCCGCAGCTGGTGCCAGTGCAGGCAGCAGGACGGATGCCGCCAGTTCTCATGATATCATCATTTCAGGGAATTGACCTTCGCCTCAATCTTCATCCTCTCGAGGTTGCGCCTGCGGTCCAGCTCACGCCTCATGCTGTCCTCGGCATCCTGGTAGTAGCGAACTCGCTCGGTCGGCTTCTTGAGGCTTCGCTTGCCAGTCTGGACAGCAAGCCTCACTTCGACCAACTGCCCCCGCTTAGCGAAGTGCCGGCGGATATGGTCCGTGTAGTGCTAGATGTTTCGGCCCCTGCGCCTAGCACCATCGCTGTCAGCTCGTCTGTTGGGGCACGGATTATGTAGTCCAGCTGGAGCAGGTTGTCACTGGACGAAGGTAGTACCCTGACAGCTCGATTTCTAGCTTATAAGGAACGTCTCTGTGAAGGCGGGTGATCAGGCCCTCTTCGAGAAGTTGTACCAGCTGCTAAGCCGCTGTGCCGGTCGAGTTCATCTCTGGCTTGTAGTCCCAGGCCTCAGGGGTGGCCAGCCTTGCCAGCCTGTCCTTGATAGATTCCATGCCATGGCCAGTCTCGCATGACACCATGATCGTGGCATCAAACTTGCAGGCCGCCTCAGCCTCCTTCACAAAGTCAGCAAGCCTGTGAGGGTTGCCAACCTTGTCTAGTTTGTTCACCACCAGAAAGGGTTTCAGAGGGGTGTGGGCAAGATGCCCGACAATCGCCGAAGAGTCTGTTTGGATAGCTCGTCCATTCTCTTGCATCCGTCCAGAACCATGAACACCAGCTGCGATTAGGCGAGGGCCTGCCAGCCGGCTGACTGCAGTGACCGGCCATGCATCACCGTCCCTGGTGTATCGATCAGCACGGCCTGCACATTCCTTGTCACTCCATCAACCTCCCTCTCAAACGAACACAGCCCCTCCACATTCTACGCCGTGGTCCTGGCCTTCCTCCCTGCCGCAGACACGAATCCCGCCAGATAGTTAACAACCGAGCTTTTGCCCGAATTGGCAGGGCCTGCCACCATGGCCCTCACCATGTGCTGGTTGGGCTGGGGAAGTGTGCCGCCGTGCATCTTGTAGGTGATCATGTTTTAAGTGTTCGTAGAGAAGAGATGGACAGGCAGTTCAGCGGGTCTAGGGCTCGGCCTTGACCAAGCAGGCCCCAGCAGTCGGGGGTTTAAGTCGGTCCTGAGACAAGCCGGATGCTGTTTCGGATACATCTTTGGCATCCTCTCCCCAGCTTTCAGCATGGCCCTGCCTCTGCGGACTATAAGCATGGGGTAATTTATGGACCCATCAACAACTACAATTTATGGAAAAGCAAGACGACAGAGCCCGCCTGCAGCTCACCTAGGAGCAGGTCGAGGTCTTGATGCGGCAGCTGCTGTCCGGCCAGAACACGCTGATCAAGGAGGCCACCACCACTCTCAAGGCGTTCTCCAAGCAGCCGGATTGCTTGCCCCTCTGTTCAAAGTACTGACGGGCCACCCCGACCGCAACCTCCGGCAGCTGGTCACCGTGCTGCTCAAGCAGAACCTGATCAAGCACTACGAGGACCTTTCCGAACCCGACCAACACTACATCCGGAACACTTTGCTAAGCAAGTTCGAGCAGGAGGAGTCGACCCAAGTCAAAAGCGGTATCGCAAGGCTGATGGGCCAGATCGTCTCTTTGGTGGGGGTGGAGCGCTGGCCTGAGCTGGAGCGGGTGTTCACTACGGCCACCGAGCAGAGCGATAAGAGGATCCCCCTCATTCTGCTGAAAAACCTGATGACGAAGATCAGGCCGGCCCCCGTCATCATCGAGTTTATCATGGGCGCCCTCAGAAACGAGACTCTGGTCACAGACGCCTTGTAATGCATCTCCGCATACACTGACAGTGACGGGTTCAACTAGCCGATGCTGGCGACCGTGCTGATCAACCTCGCAGAGGAATGCAACTGGGGGCCAGACCAGGCCCACTCCCTCCTTGAAATCCTGAGCTCCCTGATTGGCTACAAAAACCACCTCACCGAGGCGAACATCCGCTTCGTCTGTGCCAAGTTCGTACTTAACAAGCGTGCTCCCGCCTCGATTAGGGAATGTGCCCTTGACTTCCTTAGCGAGTTCGTGGAGATCAGGAGGAAGATGTGCCGAGGGGATTTGCTGAAGGTGATTGTGGAGGCGGCTGCCGAAGTGGTCGGGGAGGGACTTGTTGGCTGGTAGGACTAGCAGGAGAAGGAGTCTCCGCAGCAGGTCAGTTTGCTGCTCATTGAGGCCATTGCTGCGCAGATACCGGTCAAGAGAGTCTACCCAATCTTGCTGGCCTGCGTGGAGGGACTGCTACAAGCCTCCACCCCCGAGCGAGTCGGAGCCGGTTACCTCATCCTAGCGGCCATGTCCTAAGGCTGCTGCTAACGACTACGAGTCAACCTCTCGAACCCCCTCATGTCAACGATCATCCCCCAAGGCCTGTCCTCCTCGCACCCCTACATAAAATCATGCGTGCTGCGGACGATCACCTACTTCACGGAATTCCTGCTCCCTGACATCGTCAACTACCACAAGGCCATCCTCCCGCCCATCCTGGACTACCTGGACTCTGCGCACGCCCGGCTGAAGGAGCAGTCCTTGGTGGCGGTCGATGTGCTGCTGGAGAATATGGATGAGGCCGACTGTCAGGAGGTGGCGGGGTTGGTCATGCCCGTGCTGGGGAAGTGTCTGGCCTCGGAGTCTGCTACCCCCTTCATGCGACAGGTGCTGATCGGCGCCATCTCTTCTTGCTTGGTCTCCTCAGGCGAGGCGTTCTTCCGCTACCTGCCGGAATGCAACACCCTGATCGATCGCTGCCTCCAGCTGAAAGGCTCCGACCAAACCAGCATCCAAGTCGAGTCAATAAAACTGCTCGGTTAGATCGCCTGCATCTTCTGCAAAAAGGCCTGCTCGCACAGGCCAGAAGTGCTGGCGAACATGGTCCAACCTCGGATCGAGATCATCTACCAGATCCTGGCGGGCAGCCCTGACCCCGAGCTCAAAGAGGCCGCCCTGTCTTTCTTTTACAACCTGGCGATCGCTCTCGAAGAGGATTTCGACGCCCTGTTCGACCGGGTGATCGAGATCGCATTCGCTAGTGCCGAGAGCAAGGGCGGGATCGAGAAGGCACCCACCCAGCCCTCCGAAATCAACCTCGGCAGCTCCTCCGATGATGACGGTGACTACAACGTCAATACTTGCGAACTCAACGAAAAGACGGCTGCGGTCCATGCCCTCGGAGAGTTCGCAAAGGCCTGTCCGTTCAAGTTCAGGCCCTACATGGCCCGCTGCATGCAGCTCCTCGAAGAGTCAGAACAACACTTTTTTGATGACTTGAGGGTCGAGACCATCACGTGCTACCAGTGCTTAATGCTGTCGGTGGTCAAGCAGAACCATGGCGGGAGGCTGCCCCCTTATGAGCGGGGGCTGCCGGTCAAGGCCAGACTCGGCTAATAGAGCGAAGAGGCAGCTCGCCAGTTTCTACTCAAAATGCATGAGATAATGGCAAATTAAGGCAACAGTGACTCAATCTCGCACATCATCGATCTCATCGACCAGTCCCTCAAGGCCTTGGGGCCTGCCTTCATGGATCGGCAGCTCGACCCCTTCGTCAGTCTGCTGGAGAGGTGGCTGGCAAGGCAGCACGTCCGTGGCGGGTACGATGATGATTCCGACGACTCGGATGACGGAGAGACTGATGTGGCTGTGTTCGAGTCCCTGACTGACCTGATCCCTCGGCTGGCTAAGACTTACCAAGCGGGATTCGTGCCAGGCTTCATGGGGATGCTGCCTAAGATGCTGGAATACACCACCTCCGACAAAGACATCAACGACAATATCCAGATGGTCGGCTGCTTCGCGCAGTGCTTTAAAGGCTGGCCAGGGCTCGTGCCGGTCTGCGGGGGGCAGGTCATGCCAGCGCTGCTGGACATGTACCGTGCCCATCCTCATGAGCAGGATCTGCACCGCAACCTGTCATACTGCCTCGGACTGATGGTCCAAGCCCAGCCGTCACTAAACGACGGGACTGTGTTACTGGTCCTTAAATAGATCTACGAGAAGGCGATCAGCCCTGCCGCCAAGGACAACGCACTTTCCTCGCTCTCCCGAATCATTATCGCCCAGCAACCCGCCATCCCTACGAGGCCTTCCTGGCGGAGCTGGTAGCAAGACTGCCCCTCATCGGCGACTAAAAATAGAACCGGACAATCTTCGCAATGCTCTGCTTCCTGAACACCCACCGCCCTGCGCTACTCGACCCCTACCGGCCCAGGCTCAAAGAGGTGATGGCCTCCTGTCTGGCCGACAACAAGCGCTATAAGATCAAGCCGCCCGTGCTGGCCTCTGTCCAGGAATTTATCGCGAGGTGATATGCATGATAAAATTGATGTCATATTAGCCATGATGATTGGTCTGTCCTTGACATGATCCTGTCTGCATAAGTTAGAAGCATCAGAAATCATTGCATTATGTTTAGCAATTAAGAAATTAAATTCAGGCAGGACGGCTACTGGATCCTAGCTAGCTAAGAAGAGAGAAGGCGTGGTAATCTATAAAAGTGACTATTCCTGACAATCGACTGCAGCACAGTCACAAGACTGGCCTATTTGCTATCTCTTGGTTAATCTCGAGAAGCTTAATCAAGAGAATGTATCATCAAAAATAATATGCGCTTTCTTCTGCTGGCACTCATTCTGCTGTTGGTGCAGGCTGGCCCGCTCACGTGTGTAGGCTGCATCGAAGGGTTTACAGGTCTTATGGGAGCAGAGACTACCGCAGCATCATCCTGCTTCGCCCTGGGATTCCCCCGGCTGTGTGCGCCTGCCTCTCTGCTACGATAGGCCCGACCTTCATCGGCATGATGGTTGTATGCGGGCCGATCTGCTTCGGCCCCACCCCATGAAATTATGAAGCATCAGATTTTGTCAGATGAATCAATCATTGTGAGGCCGGTTGGAGTCGATGCTCTGCCTCAGGTGGCGCACCGCATGGATCGTGCAGATCAACGAGCAGAAGCCACTGTTGCCGATGAGCGGGCCGGCTACCAACGGTACGAAATAGCTCGGCGCCCCGATGGCGGGTGCCACCGTCATTGCGAGAGCAGCTGCCCCCAAAGAAAGGGCCCCGATGCCCCGACCTTCAAGTAATCCGGAATTCGTTCCATCAGAATTATTAATCAGTTTTACGAGGATAAGCATCAGGATTATCGATCATCGATGTTCGTCATGGCAGGCGAGCAGGGACTGCTCCAGGCCTTCGACCTGGACCGGGGGAGGGGCTCGAGGCTGGCCAGAACGCTTCTCCTCTTGACCATTCGTTTTTCGCCGGGCATCTTTTCGAGCAACCGATATCGAGGACAGAGCACTGGGCAGTACCACATGCTGAATTTCAGCTTCAACGAGGTTGAGACCAGCAGGCTGCCTGCGTTGCCCCGGCGCGAAGACTTCCGGACGATCGAGCGGGACGACCACGTGCTCGACAAGGTCTACCGAGATTGTTCGTGATTTTCACTAGATGAACTGAAGGTCCGAGAAGAGCCGAGAGAGCTGGCTGCAGAGGTCCTGGATAGCGGACTAATGGCGCTCAAGGACGGGGACTTGCTGGCAGCCTCCAGCGCCCGCACCCAGAACCTGAAGATCTGGGCTTGAGCTGCTTGTGCGTCCGGCCACGATGAAGGTCTCGGGGCGGAACCAGATGCGCTGGTTGAAGAAGCACTCCAGGATCAGTTCCAGAAAGCGCATGCCGGCCTCCTCGTTGCCGGGGTGAAGGGCCAGGCTCAGGTTCTCCTCGGGGTTCTTGTTTAGGTAGTTTATGCAGGTTTTGTCCTTCTGGAAGAACTCGACCATGTTTTCCTCGAGGGCTTCTAGCACCCCGAACAGCTAGTCGAAGGGGTTGCTCTCGAACTGCAGGCTCCACTTCACTTTCTTCAAGGCTGTCGAAAGCAGCACCGTCAGAGGCCCGCCCGGCAGTCGCGCCTTGCAGCTGTGCTCCAGCCGGTCCAGGATGTAGCCCAGGATGCCGGCCTCAGCAACCCACAGTCTGCCGATCTGCCGCTCGATGCCCGCCTGCACCCGCCCCAGTCCCTTGTCGAGCACGGTCCCCAGGATTTACGAGACGAGACTCTCCAGCCGGAAGGACTTGACCTTCTGCTTGAGGAATTTAACCTTTCGTAGTAGTCTGTGACGCGGTCGACCTCGATGGCGACCTCCTTGCTGATGTCGGGGACGGCGGCCTGCAGCTCTGCGAGGGCCTTTTCGTTTTCGTGCTCGCAGAAGCTGTGCTTGAGCAGCTCGAGGGTGGCAAGGCTGTGTATAGTGAGCTCGTGGTTGAAGCCGAGGGCCGGCAACTCGATGAAGAGCTTGCTCTTGAGCAGGAAGAACTGAACCTCAGAGAGGTAGACCTTGGAGTCGACGAGCTGGCGGTTGAGGTTGGGATGTCCTCCTTGAAGAAGAGGATGACCAGTTCCGTGGCCTGGTTGATGTCGAATAGGTCCCGCAGTCCGAACATCATCTTCTTCATGTAGAGGTCCTTCTCGAACAGTTCGCTGAGCTGGTCCATGAACTGCAGCAGGTTCTTGACCCCGATGCCCTGCAGCATGTTGGTGGCCTCGATGCTCCCGAAGTTCAGCAGCATGCGCTCACCAGGCTGCCCACCAACGCGCGGTCCTCTCGCCAGGCAGGACTCGAAGACCGGCTTGAACAGCTTGATGCGCATGGAGGTCTGGTCCTCGCTGAGGATGGCCTGGATGTAGTCGTAGAGGGTGGTGAACAGCTCGCCGGCAGAGATGCGCGTCATCCGCAGCCACACTAGCAGCGACCGGTGCTCCGGCTGCTCCACCTCCTCGTAGAAGCACTCCTTCATCAGGTTGAAGTTGCGGTCCACGATGTACCGCATGCGATGCACCCCGATCACGTCACTCTCCGGTCGCTCCGACACCTGGATCCGCTGCGCCAGCGCCTGCCGCGTTGCCTTGTTCTGGAAGTCGCCGCCGCTGCGCACGCGGGCCAGCTTGGGCTTGGCGGAGGGCGTCCGGTCGAGTTTGGGCCTGACCCTGGGCTCGAACTTCTTTTTCTTGCTGAGGCCCTGAACCCCTGCTTCTCGAAGGCGGGGATGCGAAGGACCCTGAGAGGTATTTCATAGTCCTGCTGCCACAGGCAGGACAGCTTCACGTTATCCTTGAATTTTTTCTAGAGCCGCATCGATCTTAACTAATCAGTCAGGCCTGCCTGCCCTTCCGGATCTTCCTGCGCATCCCGGCCCGCTGCCCGTCCGGAGGCGCCTCGGGGTCGTCGGTCGCCGGCTGTCTCTTCGACACTCTCGCGCTCTTTTCTTAGGCCTCTTCTTTGGCCTGCTCCTCGAGCTCGCGGTATTTCCTGCCACGACGTGCCGCTCGACCACCGACTTCCTTCTCAGCAGGCGGACTCTGGTCAGCTTGCAGAACAGAAAGCGGGGGCTGTCCTTGTGCTGTTCTAGGAAAGGGTAGCCCTCTAAGTCGAAAGCCTCCTTGAGGTGCCTTCGGTAGGATCGGCCCCCCGCGTACTGCTGCAGCTTGCTCAGGTCAGGTATCATTCGTGGCCCGTGGATTTGCAGCGCACCTTGCAGCACTTGCCAGCGTCCATCACTGGCTCGAAATCGGGGTGGCTCTTGAGCCAGGCTGCCAAGCGCCACCTGGTCCAGCAGTTGAAGGACCAGGCCGCCAACCTTTCTGTCGTCTGATTCTCAGCCAGGAACTTCGGCTGCCCGACTCGCTGTTCGTGATGCTGAAGCAGTCAGCGCTTCTGTACTGGCCTATTTGCTATCTCTTGGTTAATCTTGAGAAGCTTAATCAAGAGAATGTATCATCAAAAATAATATGCGCTTTCTTCTGCTGGCCCTCATTCTGCTGTTGGTGCAGGCTGGCCCGCTCACGTGCGTAGGCTGCATCGAAGGGTTTACAGGTCTTATGGGAGCAGCATCCGCAGCATCCTGCTTCGCCCTGGGGTTGCCCCCGGCTGTGGCCGCCTGCCTCTCTGCTACGATAGGCCCGACCTTCATCGGCATGTTTGTTGTATGCGGGCCGATCTGCATCGCCCCCACCCCTTGAAATTATGAAGCATCAGATTTTGTCAGATGAATCAATCATTGTGAGGCCGGTTGGAGTCGATGCTCTGCCTCAGGTGGCGCACCGCATGGATCGTGCAGATCAACGAGCAGAAGCCACTGTTGGCGATGAGCGGGCCGGCTACCAACAGTACGAAATAGCTCGGCGCCCCGATGGCGGGTGCCACCGTCATTGCGAGAGCAGCTGCCCCCAAAGAAAGGGCCCCGATGCCCCGACCTTCAAGTAATCCGAATTCGTTCCATCAGAATTATTAATCAGTTTTACGAGGATAAGCATCAGGATTATCGATCATCGATGTTCGTCATGGCAGGCGAGCAGGGACTGCTCCATGTAGTCTCCGATTACGCTCCAGGTGCGGCATCGCTGGCCCCGCAGCTGTGAGCTTAGCTATTCGGTGACCCTTGGCCGGGCCTGTTGTAGGCTCGCGAGGTCCTCGAACATTGATTTTGCGAGAGCGTAGATTGGCAGCCGCTCCCGCAGATGGTCTTCGTAGGCCTGTGGCAGCAACTCGCTCTCGACCTCGAACCTGCGCTAAAACAAGCAGGACGAGTCATAGAAAGTCGAGAAGAGCGATGCCATGAAGAAATTGAGTTCTCCACCTCCAGCGACCACCGCCTAGGCCAGCTGCTCCCGCAATGCCTGCAGAGGGGCAGCCAGGCCCCTGACCGGCAGATGCACCTGCAGCACCTCAGAGACCGAAATCTAGACCCAGTCGCTCTTGACAAACTTCTTAGTATGCTTCAGCCTGCACATGAAGTCCTTCCCCAGAGCCTGCTTCAGCAACTACTCGTCGCAGGGGTTGCTGGTCTCGAGGTTGAGGCTCAGACGGATGTCGATCTGCCCGAACAGGATATCCGTGTTCGCAGGCCTGTTATCCGCCCCGTACCTTCTCTTCTCGATCTGCCGACGTGCGCCAGCCAGATCGAACTCGAACCGCAACTCGCCTGACCGTATGTCCAGCCTCATCTCGTCCGCCGCCATCCTCAAACTCTTCATCTCCTGGGAGCTGCCAGCCACCTCCCCATAGAAATCAAAGGGACTGGCCTTCTCCTTGCGGGAGGTCACCTGCTCCAAGTAATGCACGATGGCGTAGAACCGCTCTTAGGTGTCTTTTGAGAACTGGCCTGCGTTGAACCGGTATTTCAGCAGGCCTTATGGCAAGGCCATGGGGTTTTCTCTTGAGACTTAGCGAAGGGCTTTGGTGAGGACTTAGTCTCGCTTGTCACACTAGAACAGCCCGAGACGCATCTCCAGCTCGATTGCGCCCGCCTTGCCGCCTCGATATTCCCGAAAGGCTCGATTGAACTCACTTTCCAGACGTTTGAACATAGTCGGGAAGACCACCGGCACGATCGGCTGCAAGCGAAAGGGCAAACTCTCCATCAACCAATTAGTATCGACGCCAAACTGATTCAGAGTAAAAGTCGATTGTGTCAAGCAATCATGCCAGCCCCATCACTCTCTTCTTGGTGCGGAGGTAGTCCTGTGCCCGGAAGTCTGAGTTGAGGCCGATTTTGGGTTCAGGCCTGCGCTGTACTACATATTGTAGGCCAGATCTTCATAACCTCGCTCGCGCATGTCCGCTGCCAGGTTCACCCACGACGAAGCGTCAACCCTGCCCTGCTTGGCCAGCGTGTCCATCTCCTTCATGAGGACGCTATCATTCAGCTTGTCCTTCTGTCTGCCCATGATCTTGCTCCAGGTCTCGAAAGTATCCGACCTCAGCAAGAAGGGGTAAGTATCCACCCCGTGGTTGACACACAGGAACTACGTGATCAGCCACCCGTAGAACCCGATCTTGACAAGAAACAGGGTGTGGCGGATGGCCCGGTCACTTTTCTTACGTTTGAAGTAGGCACCAACCTGCCGCTGATACGGCCTGATCGGCGCCTCCACAGAACGTCTGCCTATACACCACATGCAAAGGCCTCCTCACAAACCTCCTCAAAAAATCCGCAATCATCCCAACCCAATCATCCCACAAACATCCAACCTGAGCAGGGTTAATAAGACTGAAACATACGATTTTATCTTGGAGTTCGTGTAAGACCTTTCAACAGGTCAGTTTATTAGGCCTGGCCTAGCGACTCAATTAATTGACCGACTCGGGCTATTAAAGCCGGGATCGATTCCGACCCACAAATATAATTCAAATGCTCAGAAATTTGTTGAACAGCTTTGACAGCCTGACAGGGGTATTGACTGTCGGTAGTTCACTGTATCTGCTCTACTAGTACAGTCGCTCTCGAGATCTCAAGAGGAGGATGGAGTTCGCTCTGGGTCCAATGGAGAAGGAAGAACTGTTCTACTTCAACAAACAGGGAGAACGACTCAACCCGCTCGACGAGTTGATGCCCTAGAGGATGCCATTCCTCGACTGTGACTTCGCGAACAAGAAGTGCGTAGTCATTTGGGGACGTCCAGGCACAGGCAAGTCTCTCTGTGCCCATGAGTTTGTGCGCCTGGAAAGGTCAATCAGGCCCGCTTTCCTGGTGGACTACAAGGCAACCGAAAACCCAGCGGCTCTTAAGAAAGTGTAGGAGTTCTGCAGTTTTTTCAAGTAAAGTTCGATCTGGACCTGCTACCGGAATCAACTGATCGCCACGTTCACGGCCGGTGGAATCATCTCAAAAGTGCTGTCGGCTTGCTTGGAAAGTGCTGATGATTTGTTTAAGGCCGACGCGTAAGCAAAGGCACGCTTCGCTGAGACCGTCCAGAAGATCAAGAGGAAACAACCAATCATCACCCTCGTGGCTACACTGCTGTTCGGCGGGCTCTACGCTTGGCACCTGCAGCCGCTGCGTAAGGCCTTCAATAGTGGGTTGGTCCCGCTGGTCCTGGTGGACGACGTAAACATCCCGATCAAGAGGAACCAAATGGAAGAGCTCAAGATGTTCGTGGGGTTACGGGGAATGAGCCAGTTGGTGTTCCTGAGCTCCGAGCGGTAGGCCGCATACGACTACTTCAGATGCAGGACCGAATACAAGCACGTTCTACAAATGAAGGAATTCGAGCACTCACGCTACCGAAGGCCCTTTACTTCGGCCGAGTAGGTCAACCGTTTTCTGAAATCCAGCGGCAATGAATCGACCATCACCTCCGCCGAATTGCCTGTCTTCAACGCTTTGCTGGCGAAGGCGAACTGGTTAGTTCGGGACATTACCGATCAATTCAAGCCGGGGACAGCCGTGGCAGAGGTCGAATCCAAACTGCTCTCTCACTATTAAACGATCATAAGAGAACTGAAAGTCCCAAAGGCATCGTTCAATATCCTGGAGTATGCCAGGGAATCGGACGTGCTAGTTGCGGAATATAAGTTTGGACTGATGCTGAGGCGCCTGGATGATGTCCTGAGCATGAACAGACAACAAGACCCAACCGCCCTGATCCATAGGAGTTTCAAAAACCTCTTCCCCTAGCTGCTCTTGTAGCTGAACATCGCTAGGATGGGTATGCTCACCGAAGAGAATTTCCGGTAGCTGAGGTGCCACTCGCCCATCCAGATGGACACTCTTCGCAAAGCCGCTACGCAATACCTGGACTTGATCAAACACTCTAACTAGGAATAGAAAAAGCGAATAATTGCCGCGACCCAGGAATTCAAGGAGGATTGCTAGCTCAAAATCCTCCCATACGGCGCGTGATCCGACCCATGACCCGATATCCATCATGCATCTATTCAGGCACTATCAAAACGCGCCTGTCTTCGCTTGGTTCTGTCGGAGGTCATGATGTACACTTTGTTGCCCTTGCGCAGGTAGTCGAACTCCCGCAGCCAAACGACATTCTTCCATGGCGGGGGGAGCAGCTCCAGCCGTCGCTTATCTACCGACCCTCCAGAACGTCTGCCTATACACCACATACACAGGCCTCCTCACAAACCTCCTCAAAAAATCCGCAATCATACCAACCCAATCATCCCACAAACATCCAACCTGAGCAGACCAGATACATAAAGGTTCATTTGACAGGGTCCTAATCGTCCAACAGCTAGTAGAAGACCCCGCCGCCGAGCTACTGGAGGGGGTGCTGGCCGGTCTCGTCGAGGATGGTGATGGAGGGGGTATGACCTGTCGGAGGTAGTAGGAGGGGAGCAGTTAGCTAGTGGTGATGGATTACCATGATGATTGGTATTACTATTAGGGGATGACTTCATGGGGCCAGTAGCGGAATGACTCTTGCCCTGCGTCCTGCCACTCCTCCGCCTCAAAGCCGATGTCCGGGTAGTACTCCAGCTCGTCCTTCATTCAAAAATAATAATTTGGCAAATTATGGACAATTTTTCAATATAAGAATATCTCGGGATTATTTTGATTCAAAGCTGGATTTATCAGGAAATATAAGAAAATAGGAAATCTCGGCTGCAGGGAACTGCCTAGCCTTGTTTGTAGTGCATTATATGCATATATGCTGCCATCGAAAATTATGTTTAGTTCAATATGATACTGATTTTGTTACTTGAAGATGGCGTCTCCAAGTTGGGTGCATTCTAAGTATATAGTTATGATATTTCGCAGGCCTGAATTTTGCAATAATCATGCATAAAGCAGAGCTAAAGGGAATCTACCCACCCTCCTACTTCAGAGATGAGTCTACTGACCTGCCTCGGGCCTAGCCTGAGCTTACCGCCTAAATCAGAAGGCGCAGAGCGCCAGTCAAGCAACCCCTCGACGTTCTTCTCGAGCAGGCCCTCAAAGAACGAGTCCTAGGCAAGCTTCAAACCGAAGGCCTCAGGCATTCCAGTTCAAAGGTCAGAGCACAACTCCGACGCGGACTGAGACTGCCCTCCCTATGGGACAACAGCGTTAGCGCAGCCTCGAGGGAGAGAAGACAGGATCGCAGCATTACCTCGGTGGTCGGGTCACAGGAGGGTAAGCTTCTGACATCGATCTAAAGGTCCTCGATTGATAGATCTTCGATCGATCGCCCTTCGCCCATCCGACCTCGGAAATTAAGACTCCCAGTGGTGAAGAGAGACCGTGGTGACTTGAAAGGCGAGGCCATGCGCATCAACATGATCAATAGCTACTTCGATGGAAAGCCTGCCCTCAGCATCTAGCCTTTTCTGCAAGGCCTGCCAGCCTCCTCCCAACACAAATTCTGTACTTTTTTTGAGATCCCAAAGACGATCGACAAATACGACTACAAAAAGTTATGGACCAGGCTGGCAAGGCTGCACCCTTCCGATTACTCCTTCTTGTCCTATTTCATCCTTGATAGCAATAACGACGGGTTTATCACCGAAGAGGATCTGTTCGCAAGCTTCAAAAGTCTGAAAGCAGAACGCTCGCATTTCGAGCGGGTCCTTCAGCAGTCCCTGTTCGTGGCGAATGAGTATCTTCTGACCCATAGCAAGTAGCCTGCCGTGCCTCGGAACGAAACAGAGCTGATCCAGCAGTACCTGCTTTGCAGGCCAGCACTGACCTTCAACGAGTACTGGAAAGGAGTCCGGCAGCAGCTCAGACTGTGGGGCGACTCCTAATACGAAGACTTCAGGGACTAGGATTTCGTGGACCTAGGGATCGCAATCCGAGCCTGCCGCAAGAAAGTGCTTCCTCTCTCAGAATACCACAACCGAGGCCTGCAGATCCTACTGCTCATAAAACAGCGGGTGGACAACCTGATTTAATGACAACATACCTGCCAATCTGTATGCTCGGTTCATAAATAAAGATGGATGAGTTCTTCAACCAGGATGATTCGCGGGCCCCGACCGAGGGGATGCCTGAGCAGAGTGCCGGGGTAGTCGCAGCATGATCTCTTTTCGAACCTTGACTCCCAGTCGATGATGGAGAGCCATATTGAGTTCGGGTATTCTGGGAAGGAGCCGCCTGCGAGGGAGCTGTCGCAGTTGGAGCAGGCGGAGTTGCAGCTGCAGGAGAGGAGGAAGAGACAGGCTGAGCAAGAACGCACTGAGAAGGAACAAAAGCAGCAGAAGGCACGGGAGTGGCTGTAGGCTTTCAAAGGCGAGCGAGAGCGACTGATCCAGCAGCGGAACAGCGAGGAGGGAGGCCGCCCCGCCGGCCCAGGGCGAGGGCTGGCAGAAAGTGGTCAGCAACATAAACCTGCAGGAGACCGAGGCCCGGCGCATGAAGGAGATCCTCGAAAAGCTGCCTTGAAGGAAGCATGGACATGATCATCTCGGGGTCACTTGAAGGAGTTCATGAGCTAGTCCAGCCGGTCAGCCTCGTGCTTCTTGCGGCGGTTCAGCTCGCTTCGGTAGACGTCGATCTCGCCTCTGGCCTTTTGCTTGACTTCTTTTTTCTTGGACATGCAGGCGACCTCTTCTCGGAGCTCTGCAAGGCTGGCGTTCAGCCCTGCTATCGCCTCCTTATCGTCCGCCTTCAGCTTCTCAAGTGCCACGACCTTCTCCTTCGCAGCCGCCAGCTCGGAGGTCGTGACTGCCAGCTTGGCGCCAGCCTTGGAATACTCACTATTGAGATTCTTGAGCTCCGACTCAGCCTCCTTCTCCTTCTTCTTGAGCGCGTGGAGGGCTACTTTCTGGCGGTCGATCTTCTGCCTCAGCTTTTTAATCTAGACGTCCTGCTATGAGAGTTGGGAGTTCGCCTTGGCGTTGTTGTTTTCGGATTGGGCCTTGATGGCGTCGATCTAGTCGACCTTCCCCTCGCACTGCTTGTGGAGCTAGGCTAGCTTGTCGGACAGTCGCTTGGACTACCCGTCCAGGTGCTTGGCCTCGGCAGTCTGGTTGGCCACACGGTGCGCCAGGGAGAGGTTGCAGTCCTTGAGCCGATTGTTCTCCTGCTTTTCCAGTTCGATCTTCCGACAGAGTTTGTCATAGGTCTCCTTGATTTCCTTGAGTTTGGCCGCAGAGGCTTCCTTCACCTCCGCGGCATCCGCCTGCGCAGCTGCCAGCAACTTCGATTCCTTGGACTGCAGGATCTGCAGGGACTGCAACTTGGCCTCCTGCTTGACATTGTTCTTCTTGAGGAGGTTGACCTTCTCCCGGGCCTTGTCCACGTCGTAGGAGGCGAGTTGCGAGCCCAGCTATTTAACCTCTGCGGTAAGGGTTTTGAGCTAGTGCTGGATGGTTTCGTAGCGTGTGAGGGACTACTCGTAGAGCTGTGCTTCTTCGGGCAGAATGGCCACACGCTCCCTAAGGGCCTGCAGCTGGGCCTCAGTCTCCTAAATTTCCTGGTCCTTCTTGTTAAACTCCTCCTTGAGGGCCTCAACCTTGAGCCTCTGATCCTTAAACTTCTCAACATAGAACTCCTCCTCCCTAAGGTCGGCCAGCGAAGCAGGGCTGCCCTCGCAGGCCCCGCGGCCAGGCTGGCACCTGATAGCCGCCAGCTCCGTGATAGTGGCATTGATGCGGTCCAAGTGCTTGCTCCCCTTCATTATAATATCTAACGGCTTTATATCAGCCCATACTATCAGAAATCCTGCTAGAAGTCGAAGGACTGCCTGCGCCGGCTGCGCAGGCCTTTGGGACCCCAGACCTACTCGTAGTCCTATTCTGAGGAGGAGGGGTATTCGTTGCCCTAGAAGTCTTAGTGGTTGGAGTCGATGCTGTCGCTGGGGTCGGCTTCGTAGACGAGGGGGACCAGCTCGCCCTCCTGGTTTGTGGCCAGGCAGGGGTACAGCACCTTGCTGTCGATCTCAAGGGCTTTCCATTCCCCCGGCAGGTCCTGATCCTCCACCTCATCCAGGATGTAGTACTAGTTGTCGGAGTCGGAGTCGGGCTGGCTGGGTTCGAGTTTGTCGCCGGTTAGTTTCAAAGAAACGAGGCGGTCTGCTCTGAGGGCAGAGTGGATTTCGTGGGAGCGTTGGAGTTGGTGCTGATGCGCCTGCAGCTAAGCCAGGGAGGCAGGAGCAGGTATTCTCCTCAGGACAGGGGTGAGGGTACCTTCCAGCTTGAGATGCGCCATCATGTCAATCAGCTCAGTATAGACCCTCTTGCGAGGCCTGTCCTGCAGAGGAATAAGGTCCGGCAGCTCTCCAGCCGTGCGCTTGCTGATCGCAAAAATATTGTCAGGCATCACAGAGTATTAATTATCGGGAGTTGAAATGCAGGTGCTTGACGAGATGCAGGCCTTGGCGTGGATGAGGTTTGGGATGGCCAGGAGGGAGGAGAAGAAGGTGTCGGGGCAGGGGATCATGCAGGCCTGCTTTGACGAGCTGGCCACCCGCGCCCTCATGGAATTCGGGCTGGATTCAGTCAGCCCCAACTTCGACGAGCTGCGGGGGGCGGCGTACCAGCGATTCGGCCAGCACAAGTGAGCTAGCATCGGATGTGCAGTTAGAGCAGAAACAGATTTTAATGAAAAAGTTTGCAGAACATTTCGAGGACGGAGCTAGCGATGATGAAGAGGGGCTGCCGATCCGGGTCAAGGATGTGGAGGTGGGGCTCAGCTCGGATCTGTTCCCGGAGCGACCGATACAGCTGGTGAAGGTCACGGCCGATAAAAAGATGGAGGTCACGCAGGAGGCTTTGCGGATGCTGGCCAATCTTGAAGCAGAGGTCTCTTTCGCATGTCTGGTGGGGAAGTACAGGACCGGCAAAAGCTTCCTTCTCAACCGCATCCTCAAGGCGCAGGGCGACGGCTTCAAAGTAGACTCTGCGACAACCGCCTGCACCCAAGGAATCTGGTACTGGGGCAAGCCCCTACAGATGAGTGACGGCAAGGGCTACGTGTTCTTGATGGACACGTAGGGCACATAAAGCACCAACCGCGACGCCTCCTTCGACGCCAAACTATTCTCCCTTGCGGTGCTGTGCTCCTCCTTTGTGATTTTCAACACAGTGGGGGTGATCGACGAGACGGCCATCTCCCAGCTGGGCCTTGTCACGACCCTCGCCAAGCACGTGTCCGGCGACCAAACGTCCGAAAAGTTCATCAGCCCCAGGTTCCTGTGGCTGCTCAGGGACTTCACGCTGAGGTTGGAGGACGACAAGAGGAATCCAATTTCTGCGAATGACTATCTGGAAAAATGCTTGCGGGACGAGAGCCGGGGCAAGAATGTCGAGCAGGGCAGTCGAATCAGAGCCAGTATCATGCGGCAGTTCAAGGACCGGGAGTGCATGACCATGGTCAGGCCGGTCTACGAGGAAAGTCTGTTGAAGAAGTTGCCCAAGCTGAAGAACAGCGAGCTCAGGCCGGAATTCAACCAGGCCGTGGATACCATCCGTGAAAAGATCATCAGGAAGTGCCTGCCGAAGCAGGTGAACGGGGTCAACCTCAGTGCCAAGGTGTTCGCAGACCTGCTGCTGTCATACGTGACAGCCCTCAACAGCAACCAGGTAGCCAACGTGCGAACCGCCTGGTAGTAGATCGTCGAGGACGCCTGCATCAACGCCTACAACGAGGCCATCGAAAAGTACTCCTACCTGATCTCGATCCAGCTGGAGCGCAACCACCCTAAGTCGGAGGCGGAAATGTTTACGGTTCTGCGAGGGATGCGGGAGTAGAGCATCGCCTTGTATCGAAGCAGCGGGGAGGCGGTCCGCAGCCCCGCCTTTGAAAAGTACTACCAGGAGCTGTGCAAAGTCCTGGACGAGAAAGAAAAGGCCATCCTCAAGATCAACCACGAGATGAGCCGCAAAGTCTGCCAGGACAAGATCACCGCCCTTAGCAACCCTCTCAAGGAGAAGCTTTCGAAGAAGGCCTATCAGAGCCCTGAAGCTTTAGTGCAGGATTATAACTCTTTCTTATAAGGATACCGTAAAGGGACGTATGGGCCAACCAAGGCCGACACGCTGATCGACTACCTGCAGTCGTTCAACCCCCTCATCATCGCCCACCTGCAACCCGCACAGCCCACCAAACCCTCTTCTGACGAGCTCGAGGTGCTACGCCGGCGGATGGAGGGGGACTCCGCCGTCCTGAAGAACAAGCTACAGCGTGCGACTTAAGGCCTAGAGGAGTAACGCACGAAGGCCCGGAGGTTCGAGTAGGACAGCCGCAAGGCAGAAGAGGTCATAAACGAGTACCGCACGAGGATCAAGATCCTCGAGCAGGACCTGAAACACGCCCGGTAGGAGAAAGAAGCAGGGTGCTGCGGGCTGGGCTGACTCTGATCGATAGACAGTCTGTATCAGAACAGCCCCGGCAGTTCTTTCTTGAGGCCGTTGATCTTGTTGGTGATGCTCTTGCAGGAGTAGTCGGAAGGCCCGTTCTTGTTGTAGAAGTTGACGTGTTTGTCCTCCGCCTGGTAGAATTCCATCTCCTTTGAAGTCCTGGTTACCACCTTCAGACCGGTCTTCTCCTCGTGGGCTTTGCTGACCTCCTTGAAGGCGGACAGCTGGTCCTCCCCTGAGTAGTACAGCACGGACTGGTACTGCAGCTTGCTGCCTCCATGGGTCGGACTGTGGATAGCGAAGAAGATGGTGATCAGGTCCTTAGCGGAGATCAGGGTCGGTACGTAGACCACCTGCACGACCTCGGTGTGGGAAGTACCTCCCATGCAGATCTTCTGGTAGGAGGCTGTTTACTTGGTTCCACCCATGTACCCCGACACGGCAGAGATGACCCCCTTGGCACGCTGGAACATCGCCTCCACGCACCAGAAGCAGCCCGCACCGAAGGTTATCCTCCGGTTGCCTGCGTCACCGGCAGTCCCCAAGTCCATGATAATTGACGATCATTATGTACATGCCTTGCGAGTCAGCTTGTCGTAGAGGGGCTGGTAGGAGGGCTACTGCTGCGACAGCTGGAGCAAGGCGGCCTCGAGAAGCGATCTGGTCTAGGAGTAGCGGGTGGAAGGCCGGTTTGTGCCTAGAATCACGGTGATGAACTGGTGCTGGGTGTCCCCGAAGACCGAGGCCAAGCACGGCCCCGCAGCCGAGGTGATACCTGTCTTGATACCAAAAAACCCCTCCTGCTCCAGCAAGCAATTCGTGTTCTGCCAGGACATGCAGCACTCAACCCCGTCGTTCTCGAAGCACGCCGTGTATTGCCTCGTGGACACGATCCGCCGGAAGAGAGGGATCTTGAGGGCCTGGGAGCTGAGCAGGGCGATGTCGAAGGCGGTTGATTTGTTGGAAGGGTTTGGAAGGCCGTGTGGGCAGGCCCAGTGACTGCTTTTTAGTCCGAGGCGGTTTGACACTCTGTTCATCTACCCCACAAAGATCCTTTGGAAGTCCCGCCCCCCTCGCAAAACCCGGCCACCCCAGTCCGCGAGGGCCACGGCCGCATCATTTCCGCTCGGCAACATCAACGCATACAACAGCTGCTCGACAGAGTACACTTCCCCAGAGGACACTTCAGCGGAAGTGCCTCGAGTGCGAGCAGCAGCCACCGTGATCCTCGCATGTTCGACGCTGAGGTCGAGGTCAAGACGGGCGGCGATGGAGAGGACTGTGTAGCAAGTCATGATCTTGGTCAGAGAGGCGACCTACATAGGTTGGGAGGGCCGGTGCGACAGGAGCACTGTGTTGGCAGGAGCGTGGAGGACTAGATAGCTGTGGGCCTGGGGCTAGACGGAAGGAGGGTTTAGGAGGGGGGCAGGTGGATTCCATCTTGCTTAAGAAGATTTAATCTGTGACACGATTTTACTCACCCTTACCGTTTTTTGGGAAATGGTGGTCAAGGCGCCACAGCGGTTCAGCCTTCGGGTCTCGCTTGAAAACGATTTGACTGTTGCTCTAAGAGAAATGGTTTCTCGAAGTTTTTTTTATATTTGGAGTCGCTTGACACTCATGACAGGGCTCATGATTTCATCGGCCACTGCAGACCTGCTCTTTTTGATGGACCGGCTACCCCTCGCATCCAATAACCTGAGCCTCCGCCTTGCCTGGTCAGAGCTCCACCTGCATGTAATGGAAGAACATAAATCCAATAAAAAACAAAATTATAACAAAGAAAAGCAATATTTTAGTTTGGGAGGGACGGCAATAAAATTAAGCATAGATTTATGTTTGCGGGGAGGAGCAGAAGGCCCATCTTCAGGAGTTTCAGTGTGAGGCCTGACGAGGGCGTTGGGAGGGTCGAAACTGAGCAGGATCGAGACAGGCAGGTTGCTTTTAAGTAACTGCTGGCGTGGAATTTAGAAAAGCACTTTAACTCCTAGCAAGACAGCAAGCGCAAACTGATCAGTCTGCGGCACGCTGACATCTACTTCAAAAAGCATGGAGTTGAGGCCTCCACCCCCATCCGCCCCCGTATCAATAACACTGTCTACTTCTCGGAGCAATCTAAGACCGTCATGTCCTAGCAGAGCACCCCCCGCAAAAGGCCAACACAGGTCTAGCCCACCTCCCCCCTTACAACCACCTACACACTGGCACCCCCCTCCACGACAGCCCCTTCCACGACACCTCCCACCCGCGATACCGAGGGGCTGTAGCAACAGCTATCACGGAACAGAACAAACCTGTACGACAAGTTCAAGGCGGTCCTGCATACCCAGAAGGCAAAGGGGAGGCACCTGATTAGCAGGGTGGATAGGGCCATCGAACATGTGCGATGAACTTTTATGGTCAGTCTTTTTTGGTGGACTGTCGTTGGTGGCAGTGTGCGGTCAGCATGCCAGTGGTCATGCCTGCCAGCCATGTGAGCAGCCGGGGGTCCATGGTCCAGAGGTTGGCCAGGACAGGTCCCGGACACAACCCGCACAGACCCCACCCCACCCCAAACAGCCCAGCGCCAACCACCAGCTACTTGTCAAGGGTCTGATTAGCCGACAGTGTGAACTTCTCTTAAAGAAAGGGCCGGTCCCACTTCAGGATGGTGTTGAAGCTGACAGTGTTGGCCAGCACTGCCCCTCCCATGACGAACATGAGGGCAGGGCTCCAGCGGCTGTCAAGGGTAAGGAATGACAGGACGTTCTGTCGGTTGGCCATGCCGGACACCACCAGGCCGATGGCGAAGATGCTGCCGACTACAAAGCTGGCAGCTTTTCGTGCCAGGGCCTTGGCTCCTTGCTTCGTGTCCTGAAGGGACTTGATCGCCCATCCCACAAAGGCAGCTGCCGAGACCCCCATGACAATTCTCGAGCCCAGGTCAGAGTCCAGCAGGGGGGCGACTTGCCCAGGCGCCTAGAACAGTCTGAGCTTTGAGTTAAGAGTGGCAGTGACCACCCCGCAGCCCATGAACATCCCGATAGCTGTAGCAGACCTGAGTGAAAACCGTGGTAGCCCGCAGACCCCGTGCCCTGAGGTACAGCCATTGCAAAGCTTCGCTCCCAGCCCGACCAGCAGTCCTGCCAGGCCAAAGCCAATAAGCGAGGGCTCGTACCCAGCCGGCCCCACAATCCTACCCAGCTGGGAGATAGCCCCACCCGTGAAGATCAGCCCCGAAAGCAAGCCAGGCCATGTCCCCGCGGCCATCTGCAGAGCACTAAAGAAGTTCCCACTGATACCAGTGATGCGGCCAAGCAGGCCCAGATTGACCGAAGAGGAGACCGCCAGGAGCAGCCCCCCCGCCAGCCCGTACAGACAGTCCTGCATCATTTATTATGACTGGCCCTGACATCACCTAAATTTTACTCAGAGGGACTCGATGATGTTGAGCCGGATGTCCGCCCGGCACAGCGGACACCGGTTGTGAGTGTTCAGCCAGCCTGCCAGACACGCCCCGTGGAAGGAGTGCTCGCAGCCCGGCAGCTCGATATACCCTTCGCCTTCTTCTTCCAGGCAGATCGCGCATTCCCCTACATAACCCTCCGCCATCCCGCAGAAGCGACTTAGATACTCCTTCTCTACGTCCTGGAGGCCGTCCTCGCTGAGGCGGATGTTGCCCGCCAGGATTCGGTAGACTGAGAACAGTAGGTAAAGAAGGAGGCAGGCCACCACCAGCCCGTAGTAGAGGGCGTTGAGGGCCAGTAGTAGCAGCAGGCTGTAGAGGCAGGCTTGGGTGCCCATCCCTTGCGAGCAGGGCGGAGAGTTGTGGAAAGAAGCGAGCAGAAAGGTCGTGATGGTCAGACTGGCCACAGCGGGCAGACAGGCCCCCCTACTAAAATCAGTCAGCCAGGCCACCACATTCTCCAGGCGCAGAGTGAGCACTCCACCCACGAGCAGGTGCACGACATTATTGCGGAGACAAGGGTCCCAGAACGCCAGAGTGAGACCCAGGGCCAGGCAGGGCAGCAGGTAGCGGTAGAGGACCAGAGTGACCCCCAGGGCCAGCTCGCCAAGCTTGCCATTCTACATTTAGTAAATGTCAGGTTGACAGGATGGCCGAACGCAGCCGGTGATGCCGGGCTTGCATGTCGGCGAGGTGTTGGCCCAGCAGCGACTGGGCGTGAGGCGATAACCCTTGGCAGGGGGCGGAGGTGGTTTGGGTGCCCTGGTCGGAGGTTGGGGTGGGGTGCCGGCAGTGGCTGCTTTCAGTCAGGGCAAACAGATTTTTGCTGAGGGCGTCTAAATCACGCTCTGCCTTGATCTGCCGACGCTAGGCCTCCTCCTTCTCAAAGGCGTAAGCTTCAGCCAGACTATTCACGTCAGCCAGGCGGTCCTGCAGCACTGCCTTCTCATGCTCCAGGTCCAGCAAGGCTTGCTCCAGCTGGCTGATCCGCTCATCCGCATGGTCCAAAATCTTCATCCTCTCAATGTCGAACTGCGACTTGACCCTGCGAATCTCAGGGGACTCCGATTTCGGCCTGGTCCGTTACAGCTGCTCAATCTTTTCCTCCAGGGAGGTGACTGTGTCCTCGAGCTGGGAGATGCGCTGGAGCAATGGCTCGCTTTTTGCAGCGGCCTTTGAAAACTCGATTTGCTAGAACAGAAGTGCCTTTTCATCCTAGCTAAGGTCGAGGGTCGAGGTGAGGTAGCGGCCGTCCATGTCGTACTCCATGCACAGGACGAACAGGGTCTAGAGGAGATGATGTACTCCTCTGCCTGATTTTAGTCCGGGGACGTCGAGCGGGGGTAGGAGCATGGCTCGGTCATGCAGCAGTCTGGCGCACCACCCTGCCAGCTGCTCAAGCGTGAGGGCGGAGGGACAGTCCTCCCCCGTGAGCTGCTCGAGCAGGCTGCCAGTGAAGGCAGGGTCGGCCAGCTGCCCGGCTGGCACCCCGGGCAGGCAGGCAGCCAGCCAGGCAGTCAGGGCCTGCGCCTTGTCCATCCGATAATTTTGTTATTAAATGCAGGAGCTGCTGCACTGGGGCCGCAACGAGCCTTTCCTCGAGAGTGCCGAACTGTTTAGCAGCCTCGGCCCCTCGGACTCGCAGCTTGCGGAGGAGCTGGCGCGGAAGGACGGGCAGCTAGAGGCCCTGCGGAAGGAGGTCGCTGAAGAGCGGAAGGAAAGGCTTGCGCTGGCGGAATCGGCACGGCTGCTAGACTAGCGCAATCGCCAGCTCGAACAGAAGCTGCGGGACCGAGACTGCCTCGTGACCACATGCCGGGAGTTGGCAGGCCGGATAAAAACCCTTGAGGATGACAAGACCAGACTCGCCGGGCAGCTGCAGCAGGCCCGAGGCGAGGACCGTTACTCGGCCACCCTGGAGCGGATCATCGACCAGAACGAGGACCGGATCCGCAGCCTGCTGTACCAGCTGAACATCAAGAACGAGATCGCTGCGGCCCTGGCGCAGACCGCCAGCAGGAGTCCTGCGAGGACGGCGAAGAGGGTCTGAGCATGTGAGGATAGTGAGAATTGGTTGGATTGACTCAGCGCTTCACCCGGGCGATCTTGCGGGGCTTGTACTGGTGGTCCCCGACTTTGACCACCCTGTACGTCGCACCTTCTCTGAGCATGCTCTGCTGCCGCTAGTCCAGGCTATGCACGGCCTGCCAGAAATCTTCACCCTTGCTGGTCAGCATTTCCCTCAGCATCTCGAATTCGTCGATCTCGTCGATCGGGCTGCGGAAAAGCCTCATGATTTTGTAGTAGTCGTGGCGGTCGGTGTCATGGAGGTCGGGGGGAGGTCGCTGCCGGTGGCGGAGTGACTCGCTGATGGTCTTGGCGAGGCTGGCTAGCAGCCAAGGGCCGGGCCTCGGCTGCGGTATGATATGCCTGCAGAGACAT
This sequence comes from Hippocampus zosterae, assembly GCF_025434085.1. NCBI lineage: Eukaryota > Metazoa > Chordata > Actinopteri > Syngnathiformes > Syngnathidae > Hippocampus > Hippocampus zosterae. Next base: position 36,504 of record NW_026262780.1, read on the forward strand.
AGCAGCAGCAGCTTGCAGTCATACCGATCGGCTTCCACCACCATCCTCTCGGCGGCCAGCCTCACCGCCTCCGCCTCGCTATCACCGCCCTCCGCCATGCCTGCCAGCAGCAAGGCCCCGTAGATCTTGTTGTTCAGAAGCACCGACTGTGCGAGTTGGTCAAGGTACCTCTCTCGAAGCAGCTAGGCCAGGTCGGTAGTCATGGCAGGGGTGACGTGCTGGGGGTAGGCGGCCAGCAGCTGGTGCAGCAGGAGGAGAGACTGGATTTGATCCAGGCTGTCGGAATGCGGAAGGAGGGTACGGCAGGACAGTCGGAAGATCAGCTGGATGGTGTCAGGGCTGTCTGAGAAGTCCGGAGAGAGGGCGAGCACAAGGTTGACGAACTCAAAGGCAGCCCCCCAGGTCTCATCAAACCTGCTGACCAGCTGTGGCAGGCATTCCACGACTCTCAGCAGCCCCGACTCCACCTTCCCGACAGTCCTGACCATCTGACACACCACCACCAGCACCTCCTCACAGTACCCCGAGGCAGCCACCCCTTCCAGCCCGTCAACCAGCCTCTCCATGGCCTTCTCGATGGCCTGGTAGTGGCGGTCGACTAGGCCGGTGTTCCCGCAGACCTAGCGAAGGAGGTTGCAGGCTTTGGTCAGGCCGAGTTACTAGGCGTGGGGGGGCCGGGTGCTGTGCTACTGGATGAGGGTGGTGACGCGGACCAGGATCTGGGAGAGGAGGGGGGTGGTCAGCATGGCTTGGTGGGTGACGAGGATGGAGCGTAGCAGGTCAGTCAGCTCGTGCGGGCGGGAGACCGACAGCAGGCAGGACAGGGCCTCCATCACCCTCGGGGCGAGGCTACCAAAGTTGGAGGCAGTCTTGCTATCCGCCAGCATGTTCTCCAACAAGGAGATGACCATCATCGAGGTGCAGTCATGGCCGCCGCTGGCCAGCAGCTTGAGGTAGAAGTCCAGGATGACCGCAGCTTCGGCCTCGTTCAGCAGGGAGGCGTGGTATGAGTAGAACAGCAGGAAGCGAAGATGCACGATTTTGGGGCATTATTTTTTTAGGAGGTGGGGGGTGACTGATTTGAGTAGCTTTTGGTATTAGGCGGTTACGTCAGGCCGTTTTGCCAGGGCATAGCTGAGAACGGTCAGGACCAGGAAGCTGGTCTCGACCTGGCTGGCGGCCGGCATGCCCGAAAGCGGGAGCCTGCTGTACTTCCCGGGCAGAGGCCGCCCCTCCACAGCGGTCCTGATAACCGCGATGAGATACCCTGCCACTATTGAAAACATGCCATGCAGGTTATCGCAGATAGCCTCGACCACCCTCACCACGAGCAACTTGGTGTCACAGCCCGACTGGTCATCCTCGACCATGTTGGCAGTCAGGCTGTTGAAGTCGTGTGGGTCGGAGTCCGCCAGTCGCAGCTCTTCGGGGGTGGTGGGCAGCATGGGCAGTAGGAGTTCCAGCAGTAGAGGCTACGCGAAGCTGTAGATGTGTTCGTGCAGCAGTTCGAGAGAGAACATCCTTGCGAGCAGCTTGAGGGAGTCGTCAGTGAGGGGCCTTGTGACGACGTACTGGAGGGCGGAGTGGTAGGCCTGCCCCAGGAAGGCCAGGTAGTCAGGGTTGGTCACTTTGAACTCCTTGAGGCAGAGGATGGCCTCAGCCAGGATGGCAATCGACTCCTGCCGGATACTCCTGACTCCCGCCGGGGTATCCGTCACCAACCTACTCTCAGCATGCAACATCTCGACAGCCAGGCCCACCAGCCTTCCATCAAAGACCAGCAGCCTCGACAGTTCCCAGATCTTCAGGTAGAAGACCTTCTTGGCCAGCTTGATGACCGTGCTGGTGAGGAACAGCAGTGCCTCTGCGCAGCTGGGGTCGTCCTTGGCCAGTAGGGTGACCAGCATCTGTTCGGCCTGCGGGATGAACTCCCGGAGGGTGTCCTTGAGAAGCAGTTGGGCCACTTGGCTGCCTACCACTGCCTGCATTATGAGACAGGCGCCGATCATCCCGGACGGACTGAAACCAGCCGCCCCTGCCAGCGCGGTCCTGAGGGCGAGGTTGGCCGAGCCCTGGGGGTCGTCAGCCGCGACCAGCTGCTGGAGGGAGTGCATGAAATGCGTCTTGTAGGTGCTGGGCAGTCCCTCGCTCAGGATCTTGCTGGCCAGCAGCTGCACGTACTGCAGGCGGGTCTGTCCTGGCAGCATGTTGAGCCGCGTGCGGAAGAACACCACCAGGTGGGTAGCCGCCGCCTTCTTGACAACCGCCTCGTCAGCGGACTCGACCAACCCAACGAGAGTATCAACGAAGGCGGGATGGGCAGCCTGCTTGCCCAGGTATACCTCTGCAGCGAGCCTGCGGTCACGATCCGGCTGGAGAGTGCAGGCGAGGTGTGCAACCAGGTGCTCAGGGAGAAGGGGGTGGCAGGCGCCCGGCATCTCAGAATTGATAATGACCTATTCGTACCTGATCAAGCTGATCGTGATCGGAGACACCGGCGTGGGCAAGTCCAACCTGCTCAAGCAGTTCACCGTCGGGCAGTTCCATGAGAAGTATGTCGCCACTATTGGTGTTGAGTTTGGGGCCAAGGTACTGCGCATCCGCGGCTGCAACCTCAAACTGCAGATCTGGGACACGGCTGGCCAGGAGGCCTTTATTTCCATCACCCGGGGGTACTTTCGGGCGGCTATCGGGGCCCTCGTGGTGTTTGATGTCACGTCCAGGGACAGCTTTCAGAGTCTAGGCAGGTGGATCTCCGAGGCCAATTAGCATGGCTCTGAGCTGATGAGCTTCATCCTGGTGGGCAACAAACTCGACCTGGCCTCGGAGCGGCAGGTCACCAAGGAGGAGGCCGCCCGGTTTGCCTCCGAAAATAACATGGCGTACTTCGAGGCGTCGGCCAAGACCGGGCACAACGTGTACGAGGTTGGTTGCTGACTAGTGCTTTAACGAGCTGGCTTGCAAGGTGCTCGGACAGATCGAGGCGGGGCAGATCGAGCTGGACACGGAGTACGGGGTGCGGACTGGCCCCGAGTACAAGGGCAGCACCGTCGCCTCAACCGAGCTGCAGCTCGGCGAGGGGGAGGGCCGCGCCTCCACCCTGAGCAGGTGCAAATGCTGATAGATCGCATGGTCATTCGGTCATTCGATGATCTCGTCCTGCAGGGGCTAGTTCGCCAGGCTTTGCTGTGAGCGGTTGTTGTCACTGATGAGCTGCAGGCTGCCTTCTTGGCTGATCTGGGGGGGTGGCTAGGGCTGGTCGCAGATTGGGGTTGGGTTTGGTGGGAGTTTGCTGCGGATCAGTCTGACCAAGTCCTTGTACCTTTGCACTCCATCCAACGAATATCTCTTGCATCGGGCCTTGCCGGATGTCTCTCCCTCCGCTGGCTCCCCAACCCTCCCAACGCAGTATCCAATAACCGCCTCCTCACCCAGCGCAGCCAGAAGCATCCCGCCCGCCAGGATCAGCAAATGCCGCATCGTGACAATCTTGAACCCTATATGAAAATCTATCCTGGAGGAGCCGGCCAGAGGCTTGGGGTTGAGCACCGCGCTGTACATGTAGGCTGACAGGACCAGGTGCGGGATCGGCAGGTACTTGAGCAGCCGGAGCAGCTGGACGTACAGCCGCGGAGGAGGGAGGTAGCCGCGCGTGGAGAAGTGGAACAGTCGGATGTTGAACACCATTGTGTGAAGGAACACGCAGAAGAGGGTCAGCACGGCCGCAAGGGGGATGCCCGCCGAGAACACGAAGAGCATCACGACCAGTCCAGAAACCCGTCCGACAAAGGACGGCACGTCAACCTCGTCGAATAGCATGCGCTGCTTGATCCCAGCATGCGAGTACTCACCCTCATTGCGCCTGACCCACCACAGCATCACCTCCTCCCTGATGACCGCCCACCCCAGCATGCCAAGCGCTACGGCCATCTCCATGAGCAGGTAGCTGACCACCCAGGTTGAGAGGTTGGCGAACCAGATCCGAGTGAAGTCGGGGGAGGCCAGGTTCCAGGGGGAACGGCCTGCCAGCAGGAAGTTGAGGGTGTTGATGCCCCGCGAGAGGTTCCAGCGGGCGTTGATGGCCACTGGAGTGACCACGTTGTTGAAGGTGTGCAGGAGGAAGGAGGTGGAGAGAGTGGCGAGGGATCTGGAGTAGCCAGTAGACAGTGGCAGAAGGCCGGCAAGAGGTGCGGCCAGCACCTGCAGCAGCACGCTGCAGGCCATCTGCACCGCCGCGGACTACACGAACAGACTGGTGTCCATGACCATCGCCTCGAACTCTGTGCTGCAGTAGATATAAAATTCGTCCGAGGTGCCTCCCTGGAAAAAAGCCGCCTCGTTCAGCTCACAGTAGCAGAACCTCTACTCCGGGGTGGCAGTGATGTTCAGCTGCAGGTTGGCGGAGCGCATCTCTGGGGTGTAGCAGTCGAAGGGGGCGTTGTTGTGCAGGGCGATAGGGAGGGATACGAGGGCCATTGCGCAGAAGGGAAGGGAGAGGATCAGAAGCGTGAACAGCCCGACTTTAGGTATTTTCCTGTGCAGTGGCTAGTCGGTGACCTCGGGGTAGATGTCCTCCGGTTAGTCGAGGTACTCCTCGGCCAGCCGGAATTTGGTGGAGGCGAAAAGCTGAGGGTTTTCGTAGTACTTGCTGAAAAGACGGTCGAGCAACCCTGAAGTCCTCCAATTCTGCTTCATGATGTTCACTAAGCTGTCTTTCTCTGCCTCGCTTGAGAAAGTGATGACTGCCTGCTTCTAGAATTTCGGCACGCCAAACTCAATGGACATGGCCTTGATCTCTTCCTGCCGGATCCTGTCTCTTAGAAGGTCCAGCTTGCTTTCGTTCTACTCCACGAGTCCTTGCTCCTGGAGGTCCTGGATGCATCTGATACAGGTGTAGGCCTCGTGCATGTGCCCATCGTAGTCTTCGCGGTAGAACAGCTGCCGGAAGGCAGTGATGGCTCTAAGAGCCGGCTCGTCATCCGCGTAGAAGTCGGTCAGCAGCACAGCCGGGGTGGTCTTGCGGGCCCGGGCACCCTGCTCGCTCGCATACTGGAACGGCATGAGCTGATGCTTGGCGTACACCATCACCCCAAAAAACAGCAGGGAGTAGATCATGTCCGGCACCGTTTCCAGGACGAACTCAAGGTCGCCGCTATCCGTATGCTGTGCCCCCGCCAGGGACATCCTTGCAAGGGCCAGCCTGTAACCCTTGAAAAAGCCCACCCTACTGCCGACGTATGAAAAGATCAGTTGGACCAGACTGAACAGGCAGACCACCGCCAGGCCCAGCATGACCGCGTCCAGGAATACCCGCAGGGCCGAGAGGTATGTGCTGTTGGCCTTCCAGGTGTCGTGCAGGAATATGGAAGGAAAATCGGGGGCGATGAACTGCTGGGATTTGCGGTATGGAATTGCGGCCAGGAAGTTGGCTTGCTTTTAGAGGTCGGTCTGCAGCGGGGTCAGTCTGGAACGGTGCTGCTTCCGTTATTCCAGCTTGAGGACATGCTCTGACTGTTTGAATTACATCATTTTGTTATTTATTTAAAATCCCCTTTTTACTACCGCCCGGATTGAACCACCGCCCGGCCAGGATACTCCAAAGGCGGATTTAAAATATTAAGTTTTGTTAGAAGCATTATTATATTTTGATTAATTTAAATTTTATTATTATGCGATCATTTGTAGACGTCTGGCAGGCCTGGCAGCAGGCCCTTCACGTTGACGTTGTCGCTGCAGTACCTGACCACCTCCACCTGCGAGACCTTCAGGCGTTTGTACACTCGCTCCATGACGTCGACCCTCAGCTTCTTGAGGTTTTCCTGGCCGACCTTATTGCGCTACTAGGCCACTTTCCCCCTCAGCTCGTTCTTCAGCTCGAATTCTTTCAGCTCCAGGCCACGAGTGCTGGCCAGCTGGGCGGACTCCAGTTCGGCCGAGATCTTCTGGGTGGTCAGCTCGAGCTGCTCGCTGAGCTTGACCTTGCCGAGCTCGAGTTCGGAGATCCGGTGGTTGTGCTCGGCGAGGGTCTGGTCGCGGAGCGCCTTCTGGTCCTGCTCGAGGCCGTCGATGCGGGTGCGATGCTCGTTCTTGAGAGTGGCGATGCTGGTCTCGATCTCGCTTTCGTGCAGCTTTAGCTTACCTTCAGAATCACGGCGGAGGGTTTCAGCCTCGGTATGCAGGCGCACTCGGAAGTCCTCTTGCAGATCCTTGAAATAGCTGGAGGAGCTGATCGTCACGGTCTGGATCTCGATCGTCTCAAGCCAAATGCCCCATCCACTCAGCTGCTTCTGCAACTCCTTTCGCATGCGCTCACGGATGGTGGCCCTCTCGAACAGCACCTCCGAGAGCGTGGCGTTGGCGATCTGGTCCCTGACGATCGATTCGCAGACAGTCTGGATGTTGCTGTTGGCATCACCCCCCACCACATACTTGTAGCATCGGAACGGGCCGTCATCCTCCCTGTAGACCGTCCAGATAGCGAACCCTGTGATCTCGATGCCCTGCACCTCCTTGGTGATATTGTTAGCCTCGAAGGAGACAGTGTTGAGCGAGGCGGGGTATCGGACGACCGTGTGGGACATACTCGCAAGGGTTTTCAGGCCGATCCCTGCCCGTTTGAGTTCACCGTCCTGGATGACAAGCATCCACTCGTTAGCCTCAGCCTAGACCCACATGGAGTTGGCCAGCCACCCTCCCCCCACCACCACGGCCGCCACCACCACCATGACAATCGGCTCCACGACAGCCATCCCGACCGTCGACAGGGCCACGATCAGCGCCAGGCATTTCCTGCCGTCCGCGGAATTCATTATATAATCGATCTTGCATAATGTATAATGGAGTGGGCCTGCCCACGCCCAGGGGGTCGGGCACGAATGGGTACATTCAGGCCAACTTGGGGGCAGTCCCCCGAGGAAGGGGGAAGAGCAGGGAGCAGTTCTTGGCAGAGCTGAGGGAGGTCAATACTCGTCACAAGGAGTTTTAGGAGCAGGTCAACCCTGATATCCTTGAGTTTGAGAGGAGAAGGGCGGCCAGGAATGAAATGCTCAAGCGGAGGAGGCTGGCCGAGGGGGGTGGGCTGGAGAAGCGGGGGCAATCAGCCGAGGCGCTGGAGGAGGGCGAGGTAGTGGGCTAGGCGAGCAGGCAAAGGGCGAAAGGAGGCATGCCGACGTGGCATTAAAACAGCGCAAACTCGACGACATACGCAAATCCCTCCACATCCCATCCGACTACAAACTGGGCAGCAGTCTCCCATCCCTCGACAAGACCCCCGCACAAAGATCAATCAAGCAGCCAGTCCGGCCCCGCGCCCGTTCCCGGGACAGATCCCCCTCCAGCTAGACGATATCGTCGAGCGAGGGTGAGTGAGTGCTAAAGATCACTGAAAAAGCTGTTAGAGGACGGGCTGTAGTTCCTGGTGGGTGTGGCGGTAGGCCCGGAGGCAGGACTCTGGTGAGGGCGGCACTGAGCACCTGCGGGTCATCGTCGCGGGGGGCGAGGAGGTCGATCCTGCAGGCCTGGAGGCAGGCCTTGAACGCCCTCAGGTAGGCAAGGTCCTCAGTGCCCTACGATTCGTGTAAGTCGTGCATGGCTTGTTGAGTTGATAAGAATAATGCTGGCCAAGAACATCGCAAGGGCGGTCCTGAGACTGGCTAGCCCTCGGTTTTCAGGAACGCCACCGGAGTAGAGGTACATCGACGCCGAGGAAGAGAACGAGGAGGACCAGAAGAATGAGCAGCGCAAGGGCAAGGCCTGGTTCGTTTGGAGGCTGATGTTCTGGGGCTCTTCGGGGCTGTTTTGTTGGTGTGCCTACCAGGAATACCACGGGCAGTAAGTCTGGCCGCTGTGGCCAGTCAGCGCCGCCGCCACTAAAACAGTGCGCTCCATCACCGGGCTGTACGAGGTGCCAATCTGACCAGTTCTACACCCAGCCAGTCATGAAGAAGCTGCTGCCGTCAGTCGATATCCACCCGCTCCTCCCGACTCCCAAGACGCTGGTGCTGAACCTGTCAGGGACTCTGGTGCACACGGAGTTCGTATTCGGACGGGGGGTAGAGCTGGTCCGCAGGCCCTACCTGGGCAAGTTCCTGGAGCAAGTGGCACAGCAGTACGAGGTGGTCATCTTCACGGACGACGACATGATGTTCACGATCAACATCTCTGGCAAGCTGGACCCCACCAACTCCATCTTCAGTGGCAAGTTCTGCAAGGAGGCGATGGTGATGACCTACAAGGGGGCTGTCAAGGACCTGAGCTATCTCAACCGGGAACTCGGCAAGGTGGTGGTGGTCGACAAGTCGCTAGATATGCTGGTCCGTCAGCCCGAAAACGCCATCCTCCTGCCTGAATTCAAGGGCGACCTTGCCGACACTCAGCTGCAAGAGCTGCTCCCGCTGCTCAAGTACCTGGCCAGCCCGAAGGTCAAGGACATCCGCGAGGAGCTGAAGAGATTCGGAGAGAACCCTGCCAAGGGCTTCAACGAGATCATCTCCAAGCAGAAGAAGAAGATCGACGACCGCATGTCCATCTTCCGCAAGAAGTGAGCTTCACTGCCGTGGCTAGTCGTAGTCCGAGTTGTCGGAGTCGTGCTCCTCTCGCCGCTTGTGCCGGACCTGCTGCAGCTCTTCTGAAAGGGCCGTCAGCTTTGGCACGTCCGCCTCGAACAGGTCCTTCAGGGACTTGCAGAATCCCTGGGCCACCTCCACGAAGATGGACCGGTTGAAGTGCACCAGCTCGTACTTGCCGAAGTCCGCCCCCGAGAAGGACACCTCCAGGGTGTACGAGTAGGGGATGTTCAGTTACCGCCAGAGGGCCACCCGGGCTGTCCCTTCCCTGTCTTTCTGGATCAGGAAGGAGCAGTCCCGAAAGCTGAACACTGAGCAGTTGTCCCGCATCAGCAGCGGGAAGACCTGCTCCTGTCGGCCTGGGTCCCTTTCGCAGCCGTAGGCGAACACATTGCGCTTGCGGGAGTGACCGTGGAAGTCGCAGACGAAGGCGATCGACCGTTCCTCACGGGTTTTGCGGATAAGTCCCTTGGCGGCAAAAATGGTCGGATGCTGCTTTTTGTTGGGGTCCGCCCAAACCCGGTTCAAGTCGAAGCCCTGCAGGTCTGTGCGGTAGTTGCCATGGATCACTCCGTCCACGTTGAGCATCGGGACGATCTTGAAGATAAAGCTCTGGCGGAGGGCCCGGGCCTCGAGGGAGTCGCCGAGGAGATACTCGATGACCGCCTCGATGATGTAGCTGACCATGGACTCACCGGGGTGCACGCGGGAGGTCAGGACGATGGCCTTCTTGTCCTTACCGTTGTTGAACTCGCTGATCAGCAGGTAGTCACAGGGGTTGCCGGCGGGCGAGGTGCAGAGCGGTCTGCGCTGCAGCAGAGGCCGCAGCTGGGGCTTCGCGTCCAGCTGCGCCAGGAAGACGGCCAGGTCGGTGTAGGTGTAAGGGTAGGAGTGCGCGAGGTAGACCGTGTCGTGGTCATGCTCGAATCGGATTTTGAACTCCAGGGAGTAGTAGTACCCTCCGGCCCTCTTTTTGAGGACGTTGGAGTAGTAGCAGACGTCCTGGCCGGCCCGGTGCCAGCCCTCGCCTTGGCCGGCCCCTCGCACCGAGTACGCCAGCGGTCGCATCCCCGCGTTGTACTGGGAGTCTGGCTTGACCATGTTCACGATGCAGATCGTGTATTCTGCTTTTTTGCGGGTGTTCGCGATCGAGAAGAAAAACCACTGCGTCTGGGTCTCGGTGTTAGAGTCTGGCCGGAGGATGAGGTCGTACTCGTGGGGGCCTACTTGCACTGCTCTGCGCAGGTTACCGCTTTAGAACCGTGACTCGAAGATGAGGGTGCTGTCCGATTCGTTCACTGGCAGGTAGTAGGGAAGGTCGTCGATGTGCAGCCGATCTCGGTCTTCTGCCCTGACAAATGGCGAGGCGCCAGTGGAATCGTAGACTATGCGCTTGCTCTCGTCCCCCTCCTCGAAACATATCCGTTCGATCTCTCGCTTGATGCATTCGTTGAGCACGTTCTCTCGAGGCGTATAAAACTTTTCAAAGCGCTCGGGCCGACTGGAGATCGACGGCCGGCCAGGCAAGAAGCTGAGCGTCGAGAACACGGGGATGGAAGGACCTGAGGCCGGCTTTCTGTAGAGACCAAGATCCAGGCCGTAAGGACCGACCGCCTCAGACTTCATTTAAAATAGCACAAAAGTGAGTGATTCGAGTATTATCAAATGGCGGAGGAGATGGCCAGCTGCCCTACAACCCCGCTCACACCTTCGTCAAGGAAAAGTTCATCTGGCACATCACTCGCTGCAAGGACCGAGCCCGCAGCAGCACCGGTTCGGTACCTGCCAGTTCAACCCGACCCATATCGTTCGCAAGGAGGAGCTGAGGCAGCATGAGCAGGGATGTAGTGACCGCAAGGGCATGGAGTCCACCTTTGCGAGTTTGAAGACGTTGTTGGCTGAGCCGCGGAGATCGAGGTCTCGGGAACGACAGCCTTCGCCTGCTCGAGAGCGTGAGCCTGGGCCTGTGGCGGCAAGTCCCCCGGAATGGGATCTGAGCGGGCTGTAAGACTGCGCAGAGTGCAGGATGCTGCTGCTCGAGTACCAGAAGTACAACGACAGCCCGACCCTCAACAAATACCTGCGGAGGCTAGCGACCTTCGAATGAATATCAAATGCTGGATTCCGAAAAGTTTTTGAGGGTCTTTTCCGCAAAGATCCTGAGGGCCAAGCAGACCCTGGAGTCCTCGATGTTCCAGAAGAACAGGATCAAGCATGAAGGCGACCGCCTCAACGGAGCCTACCGGAGGATGCTTGAGGAGATGGCTCTCGCCGAGCAGCAGGAGGAGGCTCTCAGGGACCACTGCTAGGCAGTGCGCAGGCAGCGCGAGGCGCAAGAGCAACGCTGCCTACGTGACCAATAAGAAATCGCCAACCTCAAGTGCTGCACTCACCAGGACCCTGAAACGCAAGCTCAAGCGAGAGAAGGACATCGCCGACACAGAGCTGTCCAAGAGCACCCTGTACCTGAAGGAGCTGCGCACCCAGCGCGAGGCCCTCGAGAAGCTGAACCGGCAGCTGGAGGGCAGGGTCACCTCCATGGAGGAGGAGAGGGGGACGTTGCAGCACCGCCATGCACGGCAGAGCAGACAGATCCAGAACACGAGCCAGCAACTGCAACAGCTCAAGCACGAAGTCGAGAGCGTCAAGGGACTGATCACCACCCTCAGCGGCGAGCCGAGTTACCCCGAGTGACCTCAGCACTCTGCCGGCCCAGTCGTGCCGCGATCAACCGCTTGTAGTAGCTTCGTGTCTCATCGAGCTACGCCTGCAGCCGTTCGATCTACTGCAGCGCCATGCGATATTTCTTTTAGAGGGCCCTGCGGGTTGGTTCTTGTGGCTGCTACCTTTGTGGAGGCTATTCTTGATGGTCCTTCTGTGGGGGGGTTTGTTGCAGCACCTGCCTCAGCAGTGCGGTCTCGCCCTCGAGCCCCTGGTGAGCCTGCCTTTCGAGCAGCCTCCCATAGCGCCAGCTCAGCTCCGCAAGGGCCTCGCGGAGCAGGCTGTTTTCCAGTACAATTTATTGTCCCCTCGGCAGCATTAATTTGCCAGAGACGCCGTTTCCAGTCCGATGAACCGTAACGGATATAATGAATAAGTATGCCACCCTCAGGGCGCAGCCCCAGGGCTGGAACAGCTCTGCGCGACTGTTAAGGCCTGCCGCCGCGAAGAAGAGGCCCGCCAGCAGGCTGAGAGGCAAGCTGGCTCTACGCAAGGTCAAGTCTGCAGCGCAATGCAGCCCCAAGCCATTACGCAGGGTTTCGGGGTTGTTCACAAGGCGGACGTAAAAGGGGCTGCCTGTCCGGCTGAAACCGGCCGAAGAAGACCTCCCCAAATTATAATTCGTCAGGGCAAGCAGCTACCTTGTGACCAGCCTGGCCTCTCAGGAATGCCTGTTCGGCCACCAACACCACCAGAAGAGGCAGATCGCCTCGCTGACCAAGATATTCACCTGCTACGCTGCGATCCTCATGGCCACGAAGTTCAAGATCGACCTGGCTGCGAAGTTCAAGGTTTCGAGGAAGGCGGCAGAGCTAGGTGGCACGTCGGCTAGGCTGGCGGTAGGGGACGTGCTGTCGATCAGGGATTTGTTGTACGGGTTGATGTTGCCGAGCGGTAATGACGCGGCGCTGACCCTGGCTGAGGGACTGGGCCGGCATATCGTCAGCCGACTCGGCTTCCCAGAAAAGGCCAGCGCTTAGCATTACTTCATGACCCACGTCAATCGGCTGGTAAAAGGGCTGCAGCTGCATGGCACCTGCCTGTCCAACCCGCATGGACTGTCCGACCCCTTCAACATCTCGACAGCGGCAGACGTGGCCACGTTCTGCTCGGTGGCCTTGCAGAACGACCTGTTCCGAGAGGTCGTGGGGGCCAGGTTGCATACTGCTGAGGTGTACAATGAGAGGACTGGGCTGACCCGAACCCTGCACTGGGGCAACACGAACCGTCTGCTGCAGAAACCTCAGTACTTGGGGGTTAAGACTGGCGTGACCGACCCTGCAGGGCCATGCTTCGCGGGCTGGTACTGCCATGAGGACTAGTCCTATCTAGTGGTCCTGCTGGGGGCAACCTCCCTGCAGGCCCGCTTTTCCTAGACGTAGAGGATCATCGAGTGGCTGCGACCAGCCAAGCTCTGCGAGCGATGCCCCACCTCGCCCGAGCTCGAGTGACAATTCGCCTATACATTAGTATTTATTATGAGTGCATTGGTGGTTTTAGTCGAGCCTGAAATCTAGTTCTATGGCAGGCCCCCGCCCGGCCCCTTCTACCTCAAGTTCAGTGTGGAGGCAGAGCCCAGGATATTCAAGACTGAGCCGGCCAAGCCCGGCTTCTCCTTGGGAGTGGTCAGCTTTGAGCCTTTGGAAATCGCCTTTGAGGGGAAATATGGGAGGTTGACTTCGAGCTGATGTAGGCTCGCAAGCCTCATGCATAGGTACTGGCGGAGGGCCGGCTGAGTCTTGGCATGTACGTCTAGTCGCAGGTGATGATCGACGACCATGACAAGCAGCTCGCGAGGGTCGATTGGAAAAGACTGTCGGCATGGGAGATTGAGCTAGCAGAGGGATGTCGGTGGCCTGCTAGGCTGACCCAGCTTGACACGATACAGGGACGCAAGCCTGTCCGGGATGGTTACTTGCTGCAGGTCAATAAGTGTCTGATCAACCTGCCAGTCGACTAACGAGGCAGCAGCTATCTCCTCGAATCCTCAGCCAACGGTCGCAGGTTTGGCACCATGGCCAAGGTGCTGGGAGGCCAGACCCAGTCCCACCGCAATCCTGAGGCCTCTCCTTAGCCCCGGCACAAGGTCGCCCTGCAGCCTCTAGACCAATCCTCAGTCGATCCCAAGTCCGACGCCACTTACGGAAAGCGCACTCGGATAAAGAACCGATCTCAGATCGAGGACGAGGGTTCGGGGGTGGGGATCCGGAGGGCGGCGGGAGGATTGTCACAGAAGGATCTGCTGCCTCGCTCCTAGCACCGCGATTCGACTATCAGCAGTATGCGAGAGCTCATGGATTTTCTGGACTCCCCAACTATCAAAAAGGCACGAGGCGCGAATCGCAAGTTCCAGGGCTACGGCAAGGAAGCAAACGATTTCTACGAGCTGAAAGGGCTACTGGACAGCTTCAGCATGCAGTGTCCTAACGAGCTGATCAAGCGCTACCTGGGCCAGCGCCACGGGGCCTTCCAACGAGGCTCCTACAAGAGTCTCGAGCAGGAACTGAAATTCAAGAGGTATCCCTATCAGGATTACCGCTTTTTGTGAGCTTTCATTCACTCCTCATTTGAAGGCCATCTAGGCCCGCTCGACCTCGGAGTCCACCCACAGCTTGAACGCCTGCAGGCGCTTGTCGAAGCACTCTGCCAGACAGGTTCGCTCTTTCCCACTCAAAACAAGCTGTCCATGCCCGCGCAAACAGACCGTAGTGCAGCGATCATACAAATGCACCGCTACGCCCTGATAGGCCTCTCTGAGCCCTTCGACAAGCCATTGCTCCGTGATGGCCTCGTTAATTGTCCCCTTTAAGGCCCTCTCCCCCCGCCTGCTGATGTCCTCTTCTTCAACCATGCGATTAATGATGGCTGAATATTCGTGATTTGGTCGTGCTAGGGGGCCGGGGTGTTCTGGGGCTGATAGTCGGGATTGTGGACGATGGCGAGGGCCTGCAGGAGGATGGATCAATAAGCCAGCCAGCCGCTGATCAAGGTGGGCGACAAAGAGGAGATCAACCTGGGCAGCTAATTGGAGATCAATTAATCATTAACCCTAGTCAAAACAAGCCAGTTCGCAGGACAGTCGCACCATTTCGATCAATCAATGTGAACTTAAAATGAACTTATTTTTTATTTTTTTTTTAAATATAATTTTTATAGTTTGAATAGCTCTGGCTGAGTTTTAAAGGGAGGTTGCACATAAGTGGTTTTGGTGCCTCTCTGGGGGTTGGGTTTTGGTAAATTCGGAATTTTCTTTTTTTTTTTTAATTTTCTTTTTTTTTATTTGATATTTTTTATTACTTACAGATTAAATTTAAAATATACAAGTGAAACTCAGTAAATATTATAATAAATTCATAAAATCCCGAAGGTCAAAAGACAGATCTTCGGCAAAAGTAAAGAACTATTTATTATTTTTACTTTTTTGAAATAAGTAATCAATAATATTTAATAAATATGATGACGAGCATATTAGAGAATTAAAATGAATATTGATTGTGCGCAAAAGTGTGCTGATACGCAAGTCTTGCTCCAGAGTTGCCTCCTGACCAGCCACCATAATGGACGTGCCTGATCTGGTGTGCATGCTCGAGGGGTTTGTCGACAAGGGTCAGAAGACAGTCCACAAAAATACTATTCTAAGGGTTCACTGCAGGTAACGCTACTGCGAGGTGGAGCTTGTGGGATCTCCTGCAAGAGTCTCAAGATGACGGGACTCATGATCCGCTTTTATTTGAATACTGCCATGCCCGACGCTCGTGTCCGAATTAAGTTGTGCCTGTAAAATGACAAGGCAGAGGCCGATGAGATTAGTGAACTGAAGGAGGCCGAAAAGTATGGTCAACGACAAGGAGAATTGGCTGAACTGCTGCGAGGAAGGGTACTTTTCCTAACTACTTGTAACAAAATGAACCTTTACAATTCACCTTTACAATTCACTAATTCATAAAAAGCTCATTGAAAGCACAGCTCGGGGTGCCGCTAACACAGTTCGTTGGAGATGGGGGAGGGTGCCAACCCTCGCCCCGCTAGTCGGGCGATGTGGGCACCCAGTCGGGCTGCCACTGCCGGCCAGTCGGTGTCCTTCCCGATGTATACATCGTTCTTCCAGGCCCGCTCCGCGGCGGCCGCCTCACGGGTCAGCAGCTTGGGCTGCTGAGTAAAGCCGTTGTTGACCTCTGACCAGAGCGCCACCTGGAGGCCGATGAGGTTAGACTCCGCCCATTTGAGGTCAATACTATAGACCACCCGCCAGGTCCTGACGAAGGGGTATCCCCAGTACCCCACATCAAGGTATGTCCTGTTGTAGAACCCAACCACGACCGGGTTCTTCTTCTGTCCGAAATTGCCTGCGAATTCCTCCTCGTTGCCCCACCAGTCCACTAAATCCCCCTCAGCGAAGGTCTCGTTGTCGCCTACTCCCCAGAACATGAACTGCTTGGACGGCAGTTTCTCACGCAGCATCGAGGTCAACCTGCTGCGGTAGTAGTCCTCAAGCTGCTTGTATAGGAGGACAAGTTGTGTGAGTCCATGAAGGAGCGGATACTAGGCCGTGTCTCCCAGCATTTGTAGTCAGGCTCGTCCCCGCCGAGGTGCAAGACTGGGTCCGGAAAGATCTCTGAGAGCTACATGGCGACTTGCAGCACCCAGGTATAAGCGTCGTCCATGGTAGGGTCAAACTGGCCATGATATGGCTCGCACTTGATCACAAAAGAGCTGTCGTCGAGTGACATCCCCCATGAGTAGGTATGCGCGGGCGTGTTGATCTAAGGGACTACTCTCACGCCTTTTGTAAGGGCGTAGCGCACCACCTATTTGAGCTGGGCCTGGCTGTAGAACTGGCCGGGGAAGGACCCGTACTTGGTGAGGTTGGGGATGGCCTTGACCTCAAAGGAGAAGGAATCATCGTCAGTGAGATGCCAGTGCAGCACGTTCATTTTGTTGAAGACCATCCCGTCGATGGTCTTGTAGATCACCTCAAGGGGCAGGAAGTGACGGCTGGTGTCGATCATAACCGCCCGCCACTCGAAGTCAGGACTGTCGGAAATGGTCGTGGGTAGGGCTGTGTGGTAGACCCCCGCTTAGGTCCAGAACATCTGTGTAAAAGTCTAGAGGGCTCGGGCCAACCCTGGGAAGTACGAGGCCTCGAGGGTCCAGTCCTTACCGGTCATGTTGATGGCGTAAGACTCGGTGTCTTTGGTAGGAGCGATCAGCGAGCTGTTGCCGACAATGACTGTGAGAGAGTACTCAGCGGAGGCCGGCTCAGATACGCACTGCCAGGCTCGAATCCTGAAAAAGCTCACTAGTTCCTGCAGATGCAGGGGCTGCGCACTGACCCGAACACGAACTTTACAAGGGTGCAAGGGGACAGAGTTACCAACGCTGGCGAGATGGGGCTGGGGCCACAGCAAGGGCCGAGCGAATCCGACCTGGAGTAGGGCCAGGACAGCGAGCATTTTATTAATGTGTGGCCAATTCCTTATTTCATTTCATTGTCTATGAGTATGACGGTGTTTGAGCCAGGGTGCATGCTATGTAGGAGGGTCGATGAGGGGCTGATGGCCTGCAGCCACTGCAGGTCGAGGGCAGGGCAGCTACCCCTGCACCCCAAGTGCTTGAGAGCTGAGAAGTGGACGGCTGCTGACCGGCAGGGGTTTGAGTGCCCGCGGTGCTTGATACGCGGTTTGGACCCCATGACGGAAGTGACTCGCGTGCTGGCGGAAAAGCATTTTCCCGCGAGGGTATCGAATTCCATCGCCCTGCAATTTGACTGCCCCGAACTATCCGCGGACATAGAGATCCGCTGTCTTGAAACTGAAAGGGGACTGCTACAGCCGACTGGGTTGGCCGGACGCTGGATTTCTGATGGTCAACGGGGCTGAAAGTATGCGAGTTCACGCCTCTGCAGACAAACTCGCCTCTGAAGTTCAGAAAGGATGACCGGTTTCGGCTATCAAAGCAGATGCTGCGGCCAGGCGAGAACAAGGTCCTAATATTCGAGTCAGACCGCGTGCCGGGGACGGTCGCACGCTACCGCATTTAAAGCGGACAGAACTACTACCTGGGAGTGTACACAGTGGCCCATCTGCGCAAGGACAAGCTGCTGTCGTAGACCAGAAAAAACCACGCCCTGACCGAGCTGGAGTCGAGGGCCCTGCTGAAGGCGCAGTTCTGCAGTGCTGATGACGAGCTGTCCTTCTCGCACATCACTGTGCCACTTAAGTGTCCGATCTCGTTCAGTCCGATCCAGACGCCTGTCAGGGGGGCTGGCTGCACGCATATCCAGTGCTTCTCTTTGGAGAACATGCTGGCGGTCATGGAGGTCACTACCCCCCGGCTGTGGCGGTGTCCGATCTGCGCCAAGCCCTGCCACCGTCTGGTCTACGACCACTACCTACACGAGCTGGCTCAGCTACAACCGACGAGGACAGCCAGCTGAGGTTCGATTCGAACCTAGCCCACTCCTTTTTCAAACCGGCCACCCCCACAAAATCAACAGAACCGTAATCCCCTGAGCCTACCAAAACCGTTGACTGCATTCTCATCGAGTCTGACAGCGAGGACGAGAAGACTGGTGACTTGCTTGCTAGATTGTTAAAAAGGCGAGTGTGAAGCCTGCAGACATCAGGAGGAAGGACAGATGCGCTGAGAGACTGGTGAAGGAAGAGAGCCTGGCGGACAAGAAGGAAGCGGCCAGGCAGACAGCAATCCGCAGCATGATCGATGCCGAGTTTTTCCCGAGAGCGGGCTCCGATCCCATCCAGATAGCGTCCCAGAGCAAAGGTAAGCTAAGCATCAGCAAAGAGCTTGATGAAAAGATCGCTGCCCTGGGCCCTCAGCTCGAGAGGCTTAAGGAGGGAAGGAAATCTGAGGCTGTCATCGAGGCCTAAAAGAAGGGGAAGGAGAGCACTCCTTCAGACAGGTACCGCAACATATTGAGCTAGTACAGGCTGCCCTGGGGGCACGCCACGCCCTGGATGATCGAGGTGATGAAGCGCACGGGGCTGGAGCTCAACGGCTACAAGCTTATCCCAGGTGAGGGGCCAGCCCGGCGAGCGCCCTCCCAGCCGCCCTCCCAGCCGCCCTCCCAGCCGAAGCCAGCCGTTGTGGTGATCGACGAGGAGGAGGACCTGAAAAATGAATCGGGCTGACATCATGTGTATGCTATCTTGGCGGTCAGGGAGTATGTGTTTTTGCGCATCTTAGCCGCCTCCTTCTCCGAGAGGATTTCGAATTGCACGGGCACGGTCTCGAGCAGACCCTGCGAGGCCAGCTGCTTGAATACCCACAGCCTGCGGTTGTTCTGCGAATAGTAGTGCGCGCCGTCGGTCAGCACCCTGATCACTGGCAGGTCGTAGACAGTCAACTTCCTGTCAATTAGTTCCTGCAGGGTCTCCTCCAGCCTCTTCTGGCAGCCGGTGAAGGTGCCCCTGATCTTCGCGTGCGTGAAGTGGATCACCCGGGGGTCCAACTCGCTCGGCTTCCCTTTTTCATTATAAATTATAAAATCAGCGATGTGTCGATGGAGGAACTAGAGTGTCTGTTCAATGGCGAGGCGTAAGCAAACGTGGTGAATTTCGGGGCAGTGCTGGCCCGATCCGCATTCTCCATCAAACTGGTCATCCACGGCCCACAACTACACCTGACGTCTCCTACGACAGCCAACCAGCCCTGGGGGGGAGGGTGAATAATCATTGGGTCCGGGGGTCCGGGCCTCGGGGCAACCAGCCCTGGCCGAGCAGCTGCTCCAGATGCTAATGCTCCTGCTGGCCGACCGCTGACAAGAATGATTGATGAAATACTGTGTCAATAGTTCCGACCGAAGGACTGTCGGTGGGCTGGGGGGGAGTATGGCGTGGAGAGGTAGTTCTTTTGGGGGTCGTAGAGGGTGGTCGACACGGAGTAGATGCGGTAGTCGTCTTTTGGAGGTTGGTGGGTGGAATTGCGGTTGGGAGGATTATTGAGTTCTCCACCTCCAGCGACCACCGCCTAGGCCAGCTGCTCCCGCAATGCCTGCAGAGGGGCAGCCAGGCCCCTGACCGGCAGATGCACCTGCAGCACCTCAGAGACCGAAATCTAGACCCAGTCGCTCTTGACAAACTTCTTAGTATGCTTCAGCCTGCACATAAAGTCCTTCCCCAGAGCCTGCTTCAGCAACTACTCGTCACAGGGGTTGCTGGTCTCGAGGTTGAGGCTCAGACGGATGTCGATCTGCCCGAACAGGATATCCGTATTCGCAGGCCTGTTATCCGCCCCGTACCTTCTCTTCTCGATCTGTCGACGTGCGCCAGCCAGACTCGAACCGCAACTCGCCTGACCGTATGTCCAGCCTCATCCCCTCCGCCGCCATCCTCAAACTCTTCATCTCCTGGGAGCTGCCAGCCACCTCCCCATAGAAATCAAAGGGACTGGCCTTCTCCTTGCGGGAGGTCACCTGCTCCAAGTAATGCACGATGGCGTAGAACCGCTCTTAGGTGTCTTTGAGAACTGGCCTGCGTTGAACCGGTATTTCAGCAGGCCTTATGGCAAGGCCATGGGGTTTTCTCTTGAGACTTAGCGAAGGGCTTTGGTGAGGACTTAGTCTCGCTTGTCACACTAGAACAGCCCGAGACGCATCTCCAGCTCGATTGCGCCCGCCTTGCCGCCTCGATATTCCCGAAAGGCTCGATTGAACTCACTTTCCAGACGTTTGAACATAGTCGGGAAGACCACCGGCACGATCGGCTGCAAGCGAAAGGGCAAACTCTCCATCAGCCAATTAGTATCGACGCCAAACTGATTCAGAATGCGCCTACAGCGTGTAAAAGCCGATTGTGTCAAGCAATCATGCCAGCCCCATCACTCTCTTCTTGGTGCGGAGGTAGTCCTGTGCCCGGAAGTCTGAGTTGAGGCCGATTTTGGGGTCTTTCAGGCCTGCGCTGTACTACATATTGTAGGCCAGATCTTCATAACCTCGCTCGCGCATGTCCGCTGCCAGGTTCACCCACGACGAAGCGTCAACCCTGCCCTGCTTGGCCATCGTGTCCATCTCCTCCATGAGGACGCTATCCTTCAGCTTGTCCTTCTGTCTGCCCATGATCTTGCTCCAGGTCTCAAAAGTATCCGACCTCAGCAAGAAGGGTAAGTGTCCACCCCGTGGTTGACACACAGGAACTACGTGATCAGCCACCCGTAGAACCCGATCTTGACAAGAAACAGGGTGTGGCGGATGGCCCGGCCACTTTTCTTACGTTTGAAGTAGGCACCAACCTGCCGCAGATACGGCCTGATCGGCGCCTCCACCCGTTCATCCAGCCTACCGACCCTCCAGAACGTCTGCCTATACACCACATACAAAGGCTCCTCACAAACCTCCTCAAAAAATCCGCAATCATCCCAACCCCATCCCACAAACATCCAACCTGAGCAGACCAGATACATGGAGGTTCGTTTGGCAGGGGTCCTAATCGTCCAGCAGCTAGTAGAAGACCCCGCCGCCGAGCTTCGCCGGTCTGCTGGGGGAGTATGTCGTAGAGGGTAGTCGACACGGAGTAGAGCGGTAGTCGTCTTTTGGAGGTTGGGACGGGTGGAATTGCGGTGCGGTTATGCGATGGAATCCACGCGTGGAAGTCGCTTTAATCTCATGAGCATAGAGTTCAAAGGCAGATTATACCGCTCAACTTTGTCCTAGTTGCTGCTGTTCATGCCGCCATGACTGTTGACCCTTTTCGCGAAGTTCACTTGTGAAGGCTGTGTTCTTCACAGTTAATAAGACTGAAACATACGATTTTATCTTGGAGTTCGTGTAAGGCCTTTCAACAGGTCAGTTTATTAGGCCTGGCCTAGCGACTCAATTAATTGACCGACTCGGGCTATTAAAGCCGGGATCGATTCCGACCTGCAGATATAATTCAAATGTTCAATCCCAGCCAAATGTTGAAAAATTTGTTGAACAACTTCACCAGCCTGACAGGGGCATTGACTATCGGTAGTTCATTCTATCTGCTCTACTAGTACCATAACTCCCAAGATCTCAAGGGGAGGATGGAGTTCGCTCTGGGTCCAATGGGGAAGAAAGAACTGTTCTACTTCAACAAACAGGGAGAACGATTCAACCCGCTCGACGAGTTGATGCCCAAGAGGACGCCATTCCTCGACTGTGACTTCCCGAACAAGAAGTGCGTAGTCATTTGGGGATGTCCAGGCACAGGCAAGTCTCTCTGTGCCCATGAGTTTGTGCGCCTGGAAAGGTCAATCAGGCCCGCTTTCCTGGTGGACTATAAGGTAACCGAAAACCCAGAGGCTCTTAAGAAAGTGAAGGAGTTCTGCAGGTTCTTCAAGTAAAGTTCGATCTGGACCTGCTACCGGATCAACTGATCGCCACGTTCACGGCCGGTGGAATCATCTCAAAAGTACTGTCGACTTGCTTGGAAAGTGCTGATGATTTGTTTGAGGCACGCTTCGCTGAGACCGTCCAGAAGATCAAGAGGAAACAACCAATCATCACCCTCGTGGCTGCACTGCTGTCCGGCGGGCTCTACACTTGGCACCTGCAGCCGCTGCGTAAGGCCTTCAATAGTGGGTTGGTCCCGCTGGTCCTTGTGGACGACGTAAACATCCCCATCAAGAAGAACAAAATTGAACAGCTCGATATGTTCGTGGCGTTACGGGGAATGAGCCAGTTGGTTTTCCTGAGCTCTGAGCGGTAGGCCGCATACAACTTCTTCAGATGCTAGACCGAATACAAGCACGTTCTAGAAATGAAGGAATTCGAGCACTCACGCTACCGAAGGCCCTTTAGTTCGGCCGAGTAGGTCAACCGTTTTCTGAAATCCAGCGACAATAAACCGACCATCACCTCCGCCGAATTGCCTGTCTTCAACGCTTTGCTGGCGAAGGCGAACTGGTTAGTTCGGGACATTACCGATCAATTCAAGCCGGGGACAGCCGTAGCAGAGGTCGAATCCAAACTGTTCTCTCACTATAAAAAGATCATAAGAGAACTGAAAACCCCAAAGACATCGTTCAATATCCTGGAGTATGCCGGGGAATCGGAAGTGAAAGTTGCGAACATAAGTTTGGACTGCTGCTGAGGCGCCTGGATGATGTCATGAGCATGAACAGACAACAAGAGCCAACCGCCCTGATCCGTAGCAGTTTCTAAAACCTCTTCCCCTAGCTGCTCTTGCAGCTGAACATCGTTAGGATGGAAATGACCGAAGTGAGTGACCGGTAGCTGAGGTGCCACTCGCCCATCCAGATGGACGCTCTTCGCGAAGCCGCTACGGAATACCTGGACGAGATCAAAAACACTAACTAGTAAAATCAAAAGCGAATAATTGCCGCGACCCAGGAATTCAAGGAGGATTGCTAGCGCCAAATCCTCCCATGCGGCGCGTGACCCGACCCATGACCCGATATCCATCATGCATCTATTCAGGCACTATCAAAACGCGCCTGTCTTCGCTTGGTTCTGCCGGAGGTCATAATGTACACTTTGTTGCCCTTGCGCAGGTAGTCGAACTCCCGCAGCCAAACGACATTCTTCATGGCGGGGGAGCAGCTCCAGCCGTCGCTCATCTATTTGTGGAAGCGAGACAGGTGCGTAGCTTTTCGACAAGCGGCCTAGAGCGGGAACAAGCTGCCGAACCTGTACCTGGGCAGCTTGATGCCCGGACGGCCTGTTCGACGTACGCCTTGCGGTTCTCTTCGATCAGGCGTGTCTCGAGTCCGGTATCTCATTATTATTGCCTCGATATTTTTATCTGCTTTTGATACGAGGGTGACCTCTAGGCCTTGGCTCAGTGCGGGACTGCTTTTCCGAGAGTGTTAGTGAATTTCCAGCCCTCAACATTCTTTGACATTACTGTGACGATGCAGGACATCGGAGAATATCAACGACCAGTGAAACTTGCTTATCCAAATCATCCGACCAGCGTGGCTAGGAGTATGTATGATGCCACATGCGAAGAAGCTGTTCTAATTAGGAATAAAGGCAAATCGCAATGAATTAATTTGATTTGGGATGCATATTCTGAGGTCATAGGACATGGAACTCTATGAGCTGGCGGTGGCCTCCCACGCGCCAAGCAGGTGGTTGCCGCCCTGGCTCGCACTGAGGCGGTGCACTTGGTTCCGACCGGGGAGCTGGTCAACCGCCCCTTCATCAACCAGCTTCGATCGGTCGAGTATCTGAGGCTGTCATCGAGGCCTAAAAGAAGGGGAAGGAGAGCACTCCTTCAGACAGGTACCGCAACATATTGAGCTAGTACAGGCTGCCCTGGGGCACGCCACGCCCTGGATGATCGAGGTGATGAAGCGCACGGGGCTGGAGCTCAACGGCTACAAGCTTATCCCAGGAGAGGGGCCAGCCCGGCGAGCGCCCTCCCAGCCGCCCTCCCAGCCGCCCTCCCAGCCGAAGCCAGCCGTTGTGGTGATCGACGAGGAGG
Organism: Hippocampus zosterae; assembly: GCF_025434085.1. Classification (NCBI taxonomy): domain Eukaryota; kingdom Metazoa; phylum Chordata; class Actinopteri; order Syngnathiformes; family Syngnathidae; genus Hippocampus; species Hippocampus zosterae. The sequence goes on from NW_026262780.1 coordinate 60,214, forward strand.
AGGACCTGAAAAATGAATCGGGCTGACATCATGTGTATGCTATCTTGGCGGTCAGGGAGTATGTGTTTTTGCGCATCTTAGCCGCCTCCTTCTCCGAGAGGACTTCGAATTGCACGGGCACGGTCTCGAGCAGACCCTGCGAGGCCAGCTGCTTGAATACCCACAGCCTGCGGTTGTTCTGCGAATAGTAGTGCGTGCCGTCGGTCAGCACCCCTGATCACTGGCAGGTCGTAGACAGTCAACTTCCTGTCAATTAGTTCCTGCAGGGTCTCCTCCAGCCTCTTCTGGCAGCCGGTGAAGGTGCCCCTGATCTTCGCGTGCGTGAAGTGGATCACCCGGGGGTCCAACTCGCTCGGCTTCCCCTTTTTCATTATAAATTATAAAATCAGTCCGTGAAAAATGGCAGGGCCAGGGCAGCCTCCGCGGTGAGGCGCTTTGGGTAGTAGGTGTCGAGTAGCCCCAGCAGGAGGGTTTGGTGGGGCTGACCTTCGACCCGGCTGGAAAGCTGCCCCTCGCCTTCCTCTTGATGCTACAGCTGGGCCATAGTCAGCTCGATCAGTCCGCTGGTCGATCGACCCCAGCTCACGCATAATCGCACCCGATGAGCTCAGCCTCCGTCTTTTCGGCAAACAGAGGGCTGCCGTACAGCATCTCGTAGAGCAGCAGCCCTGCACTCCACAGGTCGACCGACCGGTTGTAGAATCCCGGGACGAGCAGGCATTCAGGGGCAGTAGAGTTCAACTCAGTGACACGTTCGGTGAAGGGGTGACCTTGGAACTCGTCCTTGACCTGGCCCATGCCTATGATCCGCACCTCCATCGAGTCAGGGTTGACCATGACGTGGTCCAGCGTCAGGTTGCGGTGGCTGATGCCCTTGCGGTGCATGGTCTTGAGGCCAACCAGCACCCGCCTAATGACTGCCCTGGCCTCCTCGACAGGCAGGGCGTGCTTACTGGCCAGCAGCTGGCGGAGGGTCATCTGCATGCGGGGCATGATGAAGACGATGTGCTCCTTGACCTGGTCGTAGCTGATCTTGAGGATTGGCATGATTCCTTCACAGTTGCGCAGCTGAGATATGGCCTTCAGCTCGAAGCTTTTGCGCAGTTCGTCAAGGGAGCGGAAGGGGTGCTTGAGGATCTTGTAGACAACCACAGGCGAGGCGCTGTTCTCGCGGACGAGCAGGACCGAGGCCCTGGGGCCTTCAGAGAGCTGCTTGATGATGTCGATGCGCTTGTCCATTGATTATGGGTCACTTGAAATCAGTGGCGACGCTCTGGAACCTGCCCGAGGAGAAGGAGTTGCTCAGCAGGCCGAACTCCCCCATCAGTCCCAGCGACAGCCTGTTGCCCAGGTTCTTCTGCATGAACGATGGGTACGCGCTTCCCTCCTGCCGCTAGCGAGGCAGGTACTTCGAAAACTGGAAGGCGGAGTTGTCCCGCGGCAGGTCGTGGGTCTGGGTGAAGCCGAGGTCCTAGCTGGAGAGGGTCGAGCGGCCAGGTATGAGCGCGAACTTGGGAATGCTCTTGGTCATCGGCTTGATCGCGTCGTAGTTGATGTCGTAGACTGGAGTTGCTGTTAGGCTGGGTCTCACGGCGCTTGAAGCGGCCGGGCCCTTTGCTGTAGTTGACTGGCTTTCGAACGCGGTTCTTGGTGCTCAGCCAGGACTCGTTGAGCGAGTCGAACCTGGTCTCGTGGGGATCGCTGGGGTACTTGATGAAGGCGGCGTTCTGGGCCTGCGCCTTTTCGCGGTCGACCCTCCGCCCGAAATCGACGTAGCCTGACACTTTGGGGAACACGGACATGCTGGTCACGGACAGGTTTAGCGTCTGGTCGGGTTTCTTCTCTATTTTTTCGGTTTTACCAGAGCGGCGGGTTTTATGCGACTTGGCGCTGGGCAGAGTTCTCTGGCTGTTTTTCCCTCCAGGTTGGTATTGATAGTTGCCTTCACCCGCCTTTTTCTGGGCTTGCGGAGCTTGACATTCGGGACATTGGGGTCAACCTCGGGTGTACTTGACCTTGTAGTGGCCGACGGGCGGGACATCCTGGACTGCCCTCACGACCACCCGCTTGCGTTTGCGCTTGGGGTTGTTCTTGCCCCTTGAACTCCTCCTTGGTGACCATGACGGGGGCGCGGGGGCACGAGTACGAGATGCTGGAGTTGAGGAATTTGATGTTGAGGTTGCGGCCGATCTTCGAGAACATGACCCTCGTTGCGGTAGGGGCTGTTCACGATAAAGCTCAGGCCCTCCGGGTTTCCCTCGATGTTCTAATTCATTTCAACCTTTGAATGAAAAGCTCAGGCCATGTCGGCTCAGCCCCATCGTCTGGCTGATCGCTGGCAGTTTGCTATCGCGTAGCAGGTCTCGCTAGCGTTTTGACAGTCTGCGCATCCGCAGCGAGTTGCCGCGGAAACGGCTGATGATCGCCCGCTCCAGCAACTGCAGGTTGCCGGACGGTAACACAGCCTTCTCCTCTCGGACCGACACCCTGCGCAGCGGCGGGGCAGCAGGGCAACAATGCTCAGCCAAGACGCCAGCCTCAAGCAGGTAGAACCGCTCGAGGACTTTAATTGGTTTAGCATTCTTCGGATAGTAGTACATGTTGATCTGGATGGGGATAGACGGCAGGTCCTGCTGGTTGACTGCCTTGAGCCTGGCCTCGGTCAGCAGGAAATGTTTGGGCTGGGCTAGATGCCGGCAGGGACTGCCGGTGAAGGAGAGGGTGTTCGCCAACTCAGCCATGCTCGAGCCTTTGCACTGGTAGGTCAGCAAGCCTAGTGCTTTCTGTCGCTATTGCGCCTGCGCTATCGAAATGAACTCGAATCTCACGAACCCACCTTCCACCGAGCATCGGGTGCCCTGGTGCAAGGCCATGAAGGGGTCTGGAAACGACTCGCACAGGTGTCGGAAAGGACCCAGCCTCAGGCGGCAGTACACTTGCAGAGGCAGCGTCAAAGAGCGAGAACTGATGCGTTTGAGCAAGGTCCCCAGCCGCTTTTTGAGGGCCAGGCGATGGAGCATGCTGTTGGATCTGACCCAGCGCTGGATGCGGATGGCTGCCAGCCTTTGCTTGATCTCATTGACGCCCTTGCCCCGGCCTTTCTTGTACCTGCGGTAGGCTTTCTGGATGGTCCTCGCCGCCAGCATGCGCCTCAGCACCTCGTCCAGGAAGTATACAATGCAGCTGCCCTCGTCGTCCTCGCCCCGGGCCGGCACCTCGGTCTGGAAATAGGCGCTTTGGACTGCCAGGATGTCCCTCCTACAGCCCGAGTTAAAAAGCAGGATGTACTTTAGAATCTCTGAAAAGACCACTCTGTCCGAGCACTCCAGCCGGTAGAGCTTCTGCTTCTGGTCCTCCCACATGCCTGCCAGCTCCACAAGGCGCGCCCTCATCTCCGCGTCGAGGGTTGCTCCCTTGCGCCTGCTGGGTCTGCCGACCGTGAAGGCATTATTGTTGCGAGGCACCGACAGCACCACTCCTTGCATGGCAGCTCGAATTTGTCCGAGCATGGACGGGCCCATCTCAAAGATCGCGTCTTTGAGGTACATGCAAGTCTCCTTCCAGTGAACAACCTTCTTGAAGTTCTCGCATAGGTCCAGCTCGCCTCGTTCGAAGGCCCTGCGCTGGATCAGTAGGAGGATCTTCGAGAGGGCCGGGAGTGAATCTTTGGTGAGGTAGAGTTGGTAGGTTGTGCTATCTGGCTGCAGGAGCCTGCAGCATTCGATCATCGCCTTGAGCATGTGTGTGTACGACAGGATGCGGCCTCGGATCTCCTGCATGATTTTACGCTGCCGCAGTCGTTCCCGAATCGATGCGACATAGCGAGCTGCCACTTCGCTGGCCCGATAGGCCAGAAACCGACGGTATTCCAGCTGGTTATAGCACAGTTCAGGCTTCCCGCGGGCCTCCATAAGTTTGCGAATCTGCTGCCTCAGTCTAAAGTTCTGGAGAAAAATATGTCCAAACTTATTTTTGGCGTGTGCTTATTTTGCCTTGCGGAGCTGGCCAGGCCGAGGGCGAGGGTGGCGGTGCGCTGCCTGTCTAAAAAAAGCATGAATGGACTCAAAGGCACCTACCTTTGCCTGATTTCTTGCGACCTGGAAGACCTCTAGCCTAAGAAAGTTTAAATAGTCCTTTTCAGACTGGATGTGACTTTAATTGTACTAGACGAGGGGGAAGGGCACGGTGATGGTGACCTTTCCGGTCAGCCTGAACTGAGGTGTGACCAGGGTCGTGTCCAACACGGCCAGGGCAGGCAACCCCTGCACCACCTCGATCATACATCCCTCGGCCCTAGCGAGGGGGTTGCCTTCCAGGCTCAGGCACTCCAGTTTTTAGAGAGCGAAAATCGGCTCGAGGTCGCGAGTGGTAGCGAACTGGTTACCGTGGAGCAGAAGTATCCTCAGTTCCTCGAGCCTGCCGAACTCGGCGGAAGGAGGGATGACCGTGAGTTGATTGTCAGAGAGGTCAAGCTTGATGATGCGAGTGCACTGGCGGATGACCGCAAACTCAGCAACGGAGAGGAGGGTGCCAGAGAGGATGAGCATGCGCAGCTCGGCTGGCTCGCTGATATAGTTGGCTATGGAATCTCTGCTCCTCCTCTGCTTGTGCTTCATGATTTAATAACTGCCCGGCTGACTACCCCAGTGATTGGGTCAGTAGAGGCTAGCTCGAAAGAATATCGCATGGTGGTCGACGCCCCCTACCTGCTCACCGTCCCCTCCTCACCAGAAGGCCCACTTCGAGATCTCGGGCCATCTTAAGGCACTCAAGGCAGGAGCCTGGTTCAAAAGGACAGTTCCCGAGGTAGTCAGCCCCATTTCAGGCCTGCGTTGTACTACATATTGTAGGCCAGATCTTCATAACCTCGCTCGCGCATGTCCGCTGCCAGGTTTACCCACGACGAAGCGTCAACCCTGCCCTGCTTGGCCATCGTGTCCATCTCCTCCATGAGGACGCTATCCTTCAGCTCGTCCTTCTGTCTGCCCATGATCTTGCTCCAGGTCTCAAAAGTATCCGACCTCAGCAAGAAGAGTAAGTATCCACCCCGTGGTTGACACACAGGAACTACGTGATCAGCCACCCGTAGAACCCGATCTTGACAAGAAACAGGGCGTGGCGGATGGCCCGGCCACTTTTCTTACGTTTGAAGTAGGCACCAACCTGCCGCAGATACGGCCTGATCGGCGCCTCCACCCGTTCATCCAGCCTACCGACCCTCCAGAACGTCTGCCTATACACCACATACAAAGGCTCCTCACAAACCTCCTCAAAAAATCCGCAATCATCCCAACCCCATCCCACAAACATCCAACCTGAGCAGACCAGATACATGGAGGTTCGTTTGGCAGGGTCCTAATCGTCCAGCAGCTAGTAGAAGACCCCGCCGCCGAGCTTCTGGAGGGGTGCTAGCCGGTCTGCTGGGGGGAGTATGGCGGGGTCGTAGAGGGTAGTCGACACGGAGTAGAGCGGTAGTCGTCTTTTGGAGGTTGGGACGGGTGGAATTGCGGTGCGGTTATGCGATGGAATCCACGCGTGGAAGTCGCTTTAATCTCATGAGCATAGAGTTCAAAGGCAGATTATACCGCTCAACTTTGTCCTAGTTGCTGCTGTTCATGCCGCCATGACTGTTGACCCTTTTCGCGAAGTTCACTTGTGAAGGCTGTGTTCTTCACAGTTAATAAGACTGAAACATACGATTTTATCTTGGAGTTCGTGTAAGGCCTTTCAACAGGTCAGTTTATTAGGCCTGGCCTAGCGACTCAATTAATTGACCGACTCGGGCTATTAAAGCCGGGATCGATTCCGACCTGCAGATATAATTCAAATGTTCAATCCCAGCCAAATGTTGAAAAATTTGTTGAACAACTTCACCAGCCTGACAGGGGCATTGACTATCGGTAGTTCATTCTATCTGCTCTACTAGTACCATAACTCCCAAGATCTCAAGGGGAGGATGGAGTTCGCTCTGGGTCCAATGGGGAAGAAAGAACTGTTCTACTTCAACAAACAGGGAGAACGATTCAACCCGCTCGACGAGTTGATGCCCAAGAGGACGCCATTCCTCGACTGTGACTTCCCGAACAAGAAGTGCGTAGTCATTTGGGGATGTCCAGGCACAGGCAAGTCTCTCTGTGCCCATGAGTTTGTGCGCCTGGAAAGGTCAATCAGGCCCGCTTTCCTGGTGGACTATAAGGTAACCGAAAACCCAGAGGCTCTTAAGAAAGTGAAGGAGTTCTGCAGGTTCTTCAAGTAAAGTTCGATCTGGACCTGCTACCGGGATCAACTGATCGCCACGTTCACGGCCGGTGGAATCATCTCAAAAGTACTGTCGACTTGCTTGGAAAGTGCTGATGATTTGTTTGAGGCACGCTTCGCTGAGACCGTCCAGAAGATCAAGAGGAAACAACCAATCATCACCCTCGTGGCTGCACTGCTGTCCGGCGGGCTCTACACTTGGCACCTGCAGCCGCTGCGTAAGGCCTTCAATAGTGGGTTGGTCCCGCTGGTCCTTGTGGACGACGTAAACATCCCCATCAAGAAGAACAAAATTGAACAGCTCGATATGTTCGTGGCGTTACGGGGAATGAGCCAGTTGGTTTTCCTGAGCTCTGAGCGGTAGGCCGCATACAACTTCTTCAGATGCTAGACCGAATACAAGCACGTTCTAGAAATGAAGGAATTCGAGCACTCACGCTACCGAAGGCCCTTTAGTTCGGCCGAGTAGGTCAACCGTTTTCTGAAATCCAGCGACAATAAACCGACCATCACCTCCGCCGAATTGCCTGTCTTCAACGCTTTGCTGGCGAAGGCGAACTGGTTAGTTCGGGACATTACCGATCAATTCAAGCCGGGGACAGCCGTAGCAGAGGTCGAATCCAAACTGTTCTCTCACTATAAAAAGATCATAAGAGAACTGAAAACCCCAAAGACATCGTTCAATATCCTGGAGTATGCCGGGGAATCGGAAGTGAAAGTTGCGAAACATAAGTTTGGACTGCTGCTGAGGCGCCTGGATGATGTCATGAGCATGAACAGACAACAAGAGCCAACCGCCCTGATCCGTAGCAGTTTCTAAAACCTCTTCCCCTAGCTGCTCTTGCAGCTGAACATCGTTAGGATGGAAATGACCGAAGTGAGTGACCGGTAGCTGAGGTGCCACTCGCCCATCCAGATGGACGCTCTTCGCGAAGCCGCTACGGAATACCTGGACGAGATCAAAAACACTAACTAGTAAAATCAAAAGCGAATAATTGCCGCGACCCAGGAATTCAAGGAGGATTGCTAGCGCCAAATCCTCCCATGCGGCGCGTGACCCGACCCATGACCCGATATCCATCATGCATCTATTCAGGCACTATCAAAACGCGCCTGTCTTCGCTTGGTTCTGCCGGAGGTCATAATGTACACTTTGTTGCCCTTGCGCAGGTAGTCGAACTCCCGCAGCCAAACGACATTCTTCCATGGCGGGGGAGCAGCTCCAGCCGTCGCTCATCTATTTGTGGAAGCGAGACAGGTGCGTAGCTTTTCGACAAGCGGCCTAGAGCGGGAACAAGCTGCCGAACCTGTACCTGGGCAGCTTGATGCCCGGACGGCCTGTTCGACGTACGCCTTGCGGTTCTCTTCGATCAGGCGTGTCTCGAGTCCGGTATCTCATTATTATTGCCTCGATATTTTTATCTGCTTTTGATACGAGGGTGACCTCTAGGCCTTGGCTCAGTGCGGGACTGCTTTTCCGAGAGTGTTAGTGAATTTCCAGCCCTCAACATTCTTTGACATTACTGTGACGATGCAGGACATCGGAGAATATCAACGACCAGTGAAACTTGCTTATCCAAATCATCCGACCAGCGTGGCTAGGAGTATGTATGATGCCACATGCGCACGGTTAGCGGATCATAATAAGAAGCTGTTCTAATTAGGAATAAAGGCAAATCGCAATGAATTAATTTTGATTTGGGATGCATATTCTGAGGTCATAGGACATGGAACTCTATGAGCTGGCGGTGGCCTCCCACGCGCCAAGCAGGTGGTTGCCGCCCTGGCTCGCACTGAGGCGGTGCACTTGGTTCCGACCGGGGAGCTGGTCAACCGCCCCTTCATCAACCAGCTTCGATCGGTCGAGTATCTGAGGCTGTCATCGAGGCCTAAAAGAAGGGGAAGGAGAGCACTCCTTCAGACAGGTACCGCAACATATTGAGCTAGTACAGGCTGCCCTGGGGGCACGCCACGCCCTGGATGATCGAGGTGATGAAGCGCACGGGGCTGGAGCTCAACGGCTACAAGCTTATCCCAGGAGAGGGGCCAGCCCGGCGAGCGCCCTCCCAGCCGCCCTCCCAGCCGCCCTCCCAGCCGAAGCCAGCCGTTGTGGTGATCGACGAGGAGGAGGACCTGAAAAATGAATCGGGCTGACATCATGTGTATGCTATCTTGGCGGTCAGGGAGTATGTGTTTTTGCGCATCTTAGCCGCCTCCTTCTCCGAGAGGACTTCGAATTGCACGGGCACGGTCTCGAGCAGACCCTGCGAGGCCAGCTGCTTGAATACCCACAGCCTGCGGTTGTTCTGCGAATAGTAGTGCGTGCCGTCGGTCAGCACCCTGATCACTGGCAGGTCGTAGACAGTCAACTTCCTGTCAATTAGTTCCTGCAGGGTCTCCTCCAGCCTCTTCTGGCAGCCGGTGAAGGTGCCCCTGATCTTCGCGTGCGTGAAGTGGATCACCCGGGGGTCCAACTCGCTCGGCTTCCCCTTTTTCATTATAAATTATAAAATCAGTCCGTGAAAAATGGCAGGGCCAGGGCAGCCTCCGCGGTGAGGCGCTTTGGGTAGTAGGTGTCGAGTAGCCCCAGCAGGAGGGTTTGGTGGGGCTGACCTTCGACCCGGCTGGAAAGCTGCCCCTCGCCTTCCTCTTGATGCTACAGCTGGGCCATAGTCAGCTCGATCAGTCGCTGGTCGATCGACCCCAGCTCACGCATAATCGCACCGATGAGCTCAGCCTCCGTCTTTTCGGCAAACAGAGGGCTGCCGTACAGCATCTCGTAGAGCAGCAGCCCTGCACTCCACAGGTCGACCGACCGGTTGTAGAATCCCGGGACGAGCAGGCATTCAGGGGCAGTAGAGTTCAACTCAGTGACACGTTCGGTGAAGGGGTGACCTTGGAACTCGTCCTTGACCTGGCCCATGCCTATGATCCGCACCTCCATCGAGTCAGGGTTGACCATGACGTGGTCCAGCGTCAGGTTGCGGTGGCTGATGCCCTTGCGGTGCATGGTCTTGAGGCCAACCAGCACCCGCCTAATGACTGCCCTGGCCTCCTCGACAGGCAGGGCGTGCTTACTGGCCAGCAGCTGGCGGAGGGTCATCTGCATGCGGGGCATGATGAAGACGATGTGCTCCTTGACCTGGTCGTAGCTGATCTTGAGGATTGGCATGATTCCTTCACAGTTGCGCAGCTGAGATATGGCCTTCAGCTCGAAGCTTTTGCGCAGTTCGTCGAGGGAGCGGAAGGGGTGCTTGAGGATCTTGTAGACAACCACAGGCGAGGCGCTGTTCTCGCGGACGACCGAGGCCCTGGGGCCTTCAGAGAGCTGCTTGATGATGTCGATGCGCTTGTCCATTGATTATGGGTCACTTGAAATCAGTGGTCACGCTCTGGAACCTGCCCGAGGAGAAGGAGTTGCTCAGCAGGCCGAACTCCCCCATCAGTCCCAGCGACAGCCTGCTGCCCAGGTTCTTCTGCATGAACGATGGGTACGCGCTTCCCTCCTGCCGCTAGCGAGGCAGGTACTTCGAAAACTGGAAGGCGGAGTTGTCCCGCGGCAGGTCGTGGGTCTGGGTGAAGCCGAGGTCCTAGCTGGAGAGGGTCGAGCGGCCAGGTATGAGCGCGAACTTGGGAATGCTCTTGGTCATCGGCTTGATCGCATCGTAGTTGATGTCGTAGAACTGGAAGTTGCTGTTGGGCTGGGTCTCACGGCGCTTGAAGCGGCCGGGCCCTTTGCTGTAGTTGACTGGCTTTCGAACGCGGTTCTTGGTGCTCAGCCAGGACTCGTTGAGCGAGTCGAACCTGGTCTCGTGGGGGTCGCTGGGGTACTTGATGAAGGCGGCGTTCTGGGCCTGCGCCTTTTCGCGGTCGACCCTCCGCCCGAAATCGACGTAGCCTGACACTTTGGGGAACACGGACATGCTGGTCACGGACAGGTTTAGCGTCTGGTCGGGTTTCTTCTCTATTTTTTCGGTTTTACCAGAGCGGCGGGTTTTATGCGACTTGGCGCTGGGCAGAGTTCTCTGGCTTTTTCCCTCCAGGTTGGTATTGATAGTTGCCTTCACCCGCCTTTTTCTGGGCTTGCGGAGCTTGACATTCGGGACATTGGGGTCAACCTCGGTGTACTTGACCTTGTAGTGGCCGACGGGTGGGACATCCTGGACTGCCCTCACGACCACTCGCTTGCGTTTGCGCTTGGGGTTGTTCTTGCCCTTGAACTCCTCCTTGGTGACCATGACGGGGGCGCGGGGGCACGAGTACGAGATGCTGGAGTTGAGGAATTTGATGTTGAGGTTGCGGCCGATCTTCGAGAACATGACCTCGTTGCGGTAGGGGCTGTTCACGATAAAGCTCAGGCCCTCCGGGTTTCCCTCGATGTTCTAATTCATTTCAACCTTTGAATGAAAAGCTCAGGCCATGTCGGCTCAGCCCCATCGTCTGGCTGATCGCTGGCAGTTTGCTATCGCGTAGCAGGTCTCGCTAGCGTTTTGACAGTCTGCGCATCCGCAGCGAGTTGCCGCGGAAACGGCTGATGATCGCCCGCTCCAGCAACTGCAGGTTGCCGGACGGTAACACAGCCTTCTCCTCTCGGACCGACACCCTGCGCAGCGGCGGGGCAGCAGGGCAACAATGCTCAGCCAAGACCCCAGTCTCAAGCAGGTAGAACCGCTCGAGGACTTTAATTGGTTTAGCATTCTTCGGATAGTAGTACATGTTGATCTGGATGGGGATAGACGGCAGGTCCTGCTGGTTGACTGCCTTGAGCCTGGCCTCGGTCAGCAGGAAATGTTTGGGCTGGGCTAGATGCCGGCAGGGACTGCCGGTGAAGGAGAGGGTGTTCGCCAACTCAGCCATGCTTGAGCCTTTGCACTGGTAGGTCAGCAAGCCTAGTGCTTTCTGTCGCTATTGCGCCTGCGCTATCGAAATGAACTCGAATCTCACGAACCCACCTTCCACCGAGCATCGGGTGCCCTGGTGCAAGGCCATGAAGGGGTCTGGAAACGACTCGCACAGGTGTCGGAAAGGACCCAGCCTCAGGCGGCAGTACACTTGCAGAGGCAGCGTCAAAGAGCGAGAACTGATGCGTTTGAGCAAGGTCCCCAGCCGCTTTTTGAGGGCCAGGCGATGGAGCATGCTGTTGGATCTGACTGGATGCGGATGGCTGCCAGCCTTTGCTTGATCTCATTGACGCCCTTGCCCCGGCCTTTCTTGTACCTGCGGTAGGCTTTCTGGATGGTCCTCGCCGCCAGCATGCGCCTCAGCACCTCGTCCAGGAAGTATACAATGCAGCTGCCCTCGTCGTCCTCGCCCCGGGCCGGCACCTCGGTCTGGAAGTACGCGCTTTGGACTGCCAGGATGTCCCTCCTACAGCCCGAGTTAAAAAGCAGGATGTACTTTAGAATCTCTGAAAAGACCACTCTGTCCGAGCACTCCAGCCGGTAGAGCTTCTGCTTCTGGTCCTCCCACATGCCTGCCAGCTCCACAAGGCGCGCCCTCATCTCCGCGTCGAGGGTTGCTCCCTTGCGCCTGCTGGGTCTGCCGACCGTGAAGGCATTATTGTTGCGAGGCACCGACAGCACCACTCCTTGCATGGCAGCTCGAATTTGTCCGAGCATGGACGGGCCCATCTCAAAGATCGCGTCTTTGAGGTACATGCAAGTCTCCTTCCAGTGAACAACCTTCTTGAAGTTCTCGCATAGGTCCAGCTCGCCTCGTTCGAAGGCCCTGCGCTGGATCAGTAGGAGGATCTTCGAGAGGGCCGGGAGTGAATCTTTGGTGAGGTAGAGTTGGTAGGTTGTGCTATCTGGCTGCAGGAGCCTGCAGCATTCGATCATCGCCTTGAGCATGTGTGTGTACGACAGGATGCGGCCTCGGATCTCCTGCATGATTTTACGCTGCCGCAGTCGTTCCCGAATCGATGCGACATAGCGAGCTGCCACTTCGCTGGCCCGATAGGCCAGAAACCGACGGTATTCCAGCTGGTTATAGCACAGTTCAGGCTTCCCGCGGGCCTCCATAAGTTTGCGAATCTGCTGCCTCAGTCTAAAGTTCTGGAGAAAAATATGTCCAAACTTATTTTTGGCGTGTGCTTATTTTGCCTTGCGGAGCTGGCCAGGCCGAGGGCGAGGGTGGCGGTGCGCTGCCTGTCTAAAAAAAGCATGAATGGACTCAAAGGCACCTACCTTTGCCTGATTTCTTGCGACCTGGAAGACCTCTAGCCTAAGAAAGTTTAAATAGTCCTTTTCAGACTGGATGTGACTTTAATTGTACTAGACGAGGGGGAAGGGCACGGTGATGGTGACCTTTCCGGTCAGCCTGAACTGAGGTGTGACCAGGGTCGTGTCCAACACGGCCAGGGCAGGCAACCCCTGCACCACCTCGATCATACATCCCTCGGCCCTAGCGAGGGGGTTGCCTTCCAGGCTCAGGCACTCCAGTTTTTAGAGAGCGAAAATCGGCTCGAGGTCGCGAGTGGTAGCGAACTGGTTACCGTGGAGCAGAAGTATCCTCAGTTCCTCGAGCCTGCCGAACTCGGCGGAAGGAGGGATGACCGTGAGTTGATTGTCAGAGAGGTCAAGCTTGATGATGCGAGTGCACTGGCGGATGACCGCAAACTCAGCAACGGAGAGGAGGGTGCCAGAGAGGATGAGCATGCGCAGCTCGGCTGGCTCGCTGATATAGTTGGCTATGGAATCTCTGCTCCTCCTCTGCTTGTGCTTCATGATTTAATAACTGCCCGGCTGACTACCCCAGTGATTGGGTCAGTAGAGGCTAGCTCGAAAGAATATCGCATGGTGGTCGACGCCCCCTACCTGCTCACCGTCCCCTCCTCACCAGAAGGCCCACTTCGAGATCTCGGGCCATCTTAAGGCACTCAAGGCAGGAGCCTGGTTCAAAAGGACAGTTCCCGAGGTAGTCAGCCCCATTTCAGGCCTGCGTTGTACTACATATTGTAGGCCAGATCTTCATAACCTCGCTCGCGCATGTCCGCTGCCAGGTTTACCCACGACGAAGCGTCAACCCTGCCCTGCTTGGCCATCGTGTCCATCTCCTCCATGAGGACGCTATCCTTCAGCTTGTCCTTCTGTCTGCCCATGATCTTGCTCCAGGTCTCAAAAGTATCCGACCTCAGCAAGAAGAGTAAGTATCCACCCCGTGGTTGACACACAGGAACTACGTGATCAGCCACCCGTAGAACCCGATCTTGACAAGAAACAGGGCGTGGCGGATGGCCCGGCCACTTTTCTTACGTTTGAAGTAGGCACCAACCTGCCGCAGATACGGCCTGATCGGCGCCTCCACCCGTTCATCCAGCCTACCGACCCTCCAGAACGTCTGCCTATACACCACATACAAAGGCTCCTCACAAACCTCCTCAAAAAATCCGCAATCATCCCAACCCCATCCCACAAACATCCAACCTGAGCAGACCAGATACATGGAGGTTCGTTTGGCAGGGTCCTAATCGTCCAGCAGCTAGTAGAAGACCCCGCCGCCGAGCTTCTGGAGGGGTGCTAGCCGGTCTGCTGGGGGGAGTATGGCGGGGTCGTAGAGGGTAGTCGACACGGAGTAGAGCGGTAGTCGTCTTTTGGAGGTTGGGACGGGTGGAATTGCGGTGCGGTTATGCGATGGAATCCACGCGTGGAAGTCGCTTTAATCTCATGAGCATAGAGTTCAAAGGCAGATTATACCGCTCAACTTTGTCCTAGTTGCTGCTGTTCATGCCGCCATGACCCTTTTCGCGAAGTTCACTTGTGAAGGCTGTGTTCTTCACAGTTAATAAGACTGAAACATACGATTTTATCTTGGAGTTCGTGTAAGGCCTTTCAACAGGTCAGTTTATTAGGCCTGGCCTAGCGACTCAATTAATTGACCGACTCGGGCTATTAAAGCCGGGATCGATTCCGACCTGCAGATATAATTCAAATGCTCAAAAATTTGTTGAACAACTTCACCAGCCTGACAGGGGCATTGACTATCGGTAGTTCATTCTATCTGCTCTACTAGTACCATAACTCCCAAGATCTCAAGGGGAGGATGGAGTTCGCTCTGGGTCCAATGGGGAAGAAAGAACTGTTCTACTTCAACAAACAGGGAGAACGATTCAACCCGCTCGACGAGTTGATGCCCAAGAGGACGCCATTCCACGACTGTGACTTCCCGAACAAGAAGTGCGTAGTCATTTGGGGATGTCCAGGCACAGGCAAGTCTCTCTGTGCCCATGAGTTTGTGCGCCTGGAAAGGTCAATCAGGCCCGCTTTCCTGGTGGACTATAAGGTAACCAAAAACCCAGAGGCTCTTAAGAAAGTGTAGGAGTTCTGCAGTTTTTTCAAGTAAAGTTCGATCTGGACCTGCTACCGGGATCAAATGATCGCCACGTTCACGGCCGGTGGAATCATCTCAAAAGTTTTGTCGGCTTGCTTGGAAAGTGCTGATGATTTGTTTAAGGCCGACGCGTAAGCAAAGGCACGCTTCGCTGAGACCGTCCAGAAGATCAAGAGGAAACAACCAATCATCACCCTCGTGGCTGCACTGCTGTCCGGCGGGCTCTACACTTGGCACCTGCAGCCGCTGCGTAAGGCCTTCAATAGTGGGTTGGTCCCGCTGGTCCTTGTGGACGACGTAAACATCCCGATCAAGAATAACCAAATGGAAGAGCTCAAGATGTTCGTGGGGTTACGGGGAATGAGCCAGTTAGTGTTCCTGAGCTCTGAGCGGTAGGCCGCATACGACTACTTCAGATGCAGGACCGAATACAAGCACGTTCTAGAAATGAAGGAATTCGAGCACTCACGCTACCGAAGGCCCTTTAATTCGGCCGAGTAGGTCAACCGTTTTCTGAAATCCAGCGACAATAAACCGACCATCACCTCCGCCGAATTGCCTGTCTTCAACGCTTTGCTGGCGAAGGCGAACTGGTTAGTTCGGGACATTACCGATCAATTCAAGCCGGGGACAGCCGTAGCAGAGGTCGAATCCAAACTGCTCTCTCACTATAGAAAGATCATAAGAGAACTGAAAGTCCCAAAGACATCGTTCAATATCCTGGAGTATGCCGGGGAATCGGAAGAGATAGTTGCGAAATATAAGTTTGGACTGCTGATGAAGCGCCTGGATGATGTCATGAGCATGAACAGACAACAAGAGCCAACCGCCATGATCCATGCGAGTTTCACAAACCTCTTCCCCTAGCTGCTCTTGCAGCTGAACATCGTTAAGATGAATATGCTCACCGAAGTGAATGGCCGGAGGCTGAGGTGCCACTCGCCCATCCAGATGGACGCTCTTCGCAAAGCCGCTACGGAATCCCTGGACTTGATCAAAAACACTAACTAGTAAAATCAAAAGCGAATAATTGCCGCGACCCAGGAATTCAAGGAGAATTGCTAGCGCCAAATCCTCCCATACGGCGCGTGACCCGACCCATGACCCGATATCCATCATGCATCTATTCAGGCACTATCAAAACGCGCCTGTCTTCGCTTGGTTCTGCCGGAGGTCATGATGTACACTTTGTTGCCCTTGCGCAGGTAGTCGAACTCCCGCAGCCAAACGACATTCTTCCATGGCGGGGGGAGCAGCTCCAGCCGTCGCTCATCTATTTGTGGAAGCGAGACAGGTGTGTAGCTTTTCGACAAGTCGGCCTATTCGACGTACGCCTTGCGGTTCTCTTCGATCAGGCGTGTCTCGAGTCCGGTATCTCATTATTATTGCCTCGATATTTTTATCTGCTTTTGATACGAGGGTGACCTCTAGGCCTTGGCTCAGTGCGGGACTGCTTTTCCGAGAGTGTTAGTGAATTTCCAGCCCTCAACATTCTTTGACATTACTGTGACGATGCAGGACATCGGTGAATATCAACGACCAGTGAAACTTGCTTATCCAAATCATCCTACCAGCGTGGATAGGAGTATGTATGATGCCACATGCGCACGGTTAGCGGATAATAAGAAGCTGTTCTAATTAGGAATAAAGGCAAATCGCAACGAATTAATTTTGATTTGGGATGCATATTCTGAGGTCATAGGACATGGAGCTCTATGAGCTGGCGGTGGCCTCCCACGCCGCCAAGCAGGTGGTTGCCGCCCTGGCTCGCACTGAGGCGGTGCACTTGGTTCCGACCGGGGAGCCGGTCAACCGCCCCTTCATCAACCAGCTTCGATCGGTCGAGTATCTGAGGCTGTCATCGAGGCCTAAAAGAAGGGGAAGGAGAGCACTCCTTCAGACAGGTACCGCAACATATTGAGCTAGTACAGGCTGCCCTGGGGGCACGCCACGCCCTGGATGATCGAGGTGATGAAGCGCACGGGGCTGGAGCTCAACGGCTACAAGCTTATCCCAGGTGAGGGGCCAGCCCGGCGAGCGCCCTCCCAGCCGCCCTCCCAGCCGCCCTCCCAGCCGCCCTCCCAGCCGAAGCCAGCCGTTGTGGTGATCGACGAGGAGGAGGAACTGAAAAATGAATCGGGCTGACATCATGTATGCTATCTTGGCGGTCAGGGAGTATGTGTTTTTGCGCATCTTAGCCGCCTCCTTCTCCGAGAGGATTTCGAATTGCACGGGCACGGTCTCGAGCAGACCCTGCGAGGCCAGCTGCTTGAATACCCACAGCCTGCGGTTGTTCTGCGAATAGTAGTGCGCGCCGTCGGTCAGCACCCTGATCACTGGCAGGTCGTAGACAGTCAACTTCCTGTCAATTAGTTCCTGCAGGGTCTCCTCCAGCCTCTTCTGGCAGCCGGTGAAGGTGCCCCTGATCTTCGCGTGCGTGAAGTGGATCACCCGGGGGTCCAACTCGCTCGGCTTCCCCTTTTTCATTATAAATTATAAAATCAGTCCGTGAAAAATGGCAGGGCCAGGGCAGCCTCCGCGGTGAGGCGCTTTGGGTAGTAGGTGTCGAGTAGCCCCAGCAGGAGGGTTTGGTGGGGCTGACCTTCGACCCGGCTGGAAAGCTGCCCCTCGCCTTCCTCTTGATGCTACAGCTGGGCCATAGTCAGCTCGATCAGTCGCTGGTCGATCGACCCCAGCTCACGCATAATCGCACCGATGAGCTCAGCCTCCGTCTTTTCGGCAAACAGAGGGCTGCCGTACAGCATCTCGTAGAGCAGCAGCCCTGCACTCCACAGGTCGACCGACCGGTTGTAGAATCCCGGGACGAGCAGGCATTCAGGGGCAGTAGAGTTCAACTCAGTGACACGTTCGGTGAAGGGGTGACCTTGGAACTCGTCCTTGACCTGGCCCATGCCTATGATCCGCACCTCCATCGAGTCAGGGTTGACCATGACGTGGTCCAGCGTCAGGTTGCGGTGGCTGATGCCCTTGCGGTGCATGGTCTTGAGGCCAACCAGCACCCGCCTAATGACTGCCCTGGCCTCCTCGACAGGCAGGGCGTGCTTACTGACCAGCAGCTGGCGGAGGGTCATCTGCATGCGGGGCATGATGAAGACGATGTGCTCCTTGACCTGGTCGTAGCTGATCTTGAGGATTGGCATGATTCCTTCACAGTTGCGCAGCTGAGATATGGCCTTCAGCTCGAAGCTTTTGCGCAGTTCGTCGAGGGAGCGGAAGGGGTGCTTGAGGATCTTGTAGACAACCACAGGCGAGGCGCTGTTCTCGCGGACGACCGAGGCCCTGGGGCCTTCAGAGAGCTGCTTGATGATGTCGATGCGCTTGTCCATTGATTATGGGTCACTTGAAATCAGTGGTCACGCTCTGGAACCTGCCCGAGGAGAAGGAGTTGCTCAGCAGGCCGAACTCCCCCATCAGTCCCAGCGACAGCCTGCTGCCCAGGTTCTTCTGCATGAACGATGGGTACGCGCTTCCCTCCTGCCGCTAGCGAGGCAGGTACTTCGAAAACTGGAAGGCGGAGTTGTCCCGCGGCAGGTCGTGGGTCTGGGTGAAGCCGAGGTCCTAGCTGGAGAGGGTCGAGCGGCCAGGTATGAGCGCGAACTTGGGAATGCTCTTGGTCATCGGCTTGATCGCATCGTAGTTGATGTCGTAGAACTGGAAGTTGCTGTTGGGCTGGGTCTCACGGCGCTTGAAGCGGCCGGGCCCTTTGCTGTAGTTGACTGGCTTTCGAACGCGGTTCTTGGTGCTCAGCCAGGACTCGTTGAGCGAGTCGAACCTGGTCTCGTGGGGGTCGCTGGGGTACTTGATGAAGGCGGCGTTCTGGGCCTGCGCCTTTTCGCGGTCGACCCTCCGCCCGAAATCGACGTAGCCTGACACTTTGGGGAACACGGACATGCTGGTCACGGACAGGTTTAGCGTCTGGTCGGGTTTCTTCTCTATTTTTTCGGTTTTACCAGAGCGGCGGGTTTTATGCGACTTGGCGCTGGGCAGAGTTCTCTGGCTTTTTCCCTCCAGGTTGGTATTGATAGTTGCCTTCACCCGCCTTTTTCTGGGCTTGCGGAGCTTGACATTCGGGACATTGGGGTCAACCTCGGTGTACTTGACCTTGTAGTGGCCGACGGGTGGGACATCCTGGACTGCCCTCACGACCACTCGCTTGCGTTTGCGCTTGGGGTTGTTCTTGCCCTTGAACTCCTCCTTGGTGACCATGACGGGGGCGCGGGGGCACGAGTACGAGATGCTGGAGTTGAGGAATTTGATGTTGAGGTTGCGGCCGATCTTCGAGAACATGACCTCGTTGCGGTAGGGGCTGTTCACGATAAAGCTCAGGCCCTCCGGGTTTCCCTCGATGTTCTAATTCATTTCAACCTTTGAATGAAAAGCTCAGGCCATGTCGGCTCAGCCCCATCGTCTGGCTGATCGCTGGCAGTTTGCTATCGCGTAGCAGGTCTCGCTAGCGTTTTGACAGTCTGCGCATCCGCAGCGAGTTGCCGCGGAAACGGCTGATGATCGCCCGCTCCAGCAACTGCAGGTTGCCGGACGGTAACACAGCCTTCTCCTCTCGGACCGACACCCTGCGCAGCGGCGGGGCAGCAGGGCAACAATGCTCAGCCAAGACCCCAGTCTCAAGCAGGTAGAACCGCTCGAGGACTTTAATTGGTTTAGCATTCTTCGGATAGTAGTACATGTTGATCTGGATGGGGATAGACGGCAGGTCCTGCTGGTTGACTGCCTTGAGCCTGGCCTCGGTCAGCAGGAAATGTTTGGGCTGGGCTAGATGCCGGCAGGGACTGCCGGTGAAGGAGAGGGTGTTCGCCAACTCAGCCATGCTTGAGCCTTTGCACTGGTAGGTCAGCAAGCCTAGTGCTTTCTGTCGCTATTGCGCCTGCGCTATCGAAATGAACTCGAATCTCACGAACCCACCTTCCACCGAGCATCGGGTGCCCTGGTGCAAGGCCATGAAGGGGTCTGGAAACGACTCGCACAGGTGTCGGAAAGGACCCAGCCTCAGGCGGCAGTACACTTGCAGAGGCAGCGTCAAAGAGCGAGAACTGATGCGTTTGAGCAAGGTCCCCAGCCGCTTTTTGAGGGCCAGGCGATGGAGCATGCTGTTGGATCTGACTGGATGCGGATGGCTGCCAGCCTTTGCTTGATCTCATTGACGCCCTTGCCCCGGCCTTTCTTGTACCTGCGGTAGGCTTTCTGGATGGTCCTCGCCGCCAGCATGCGCCTCAGCACCTCGTCCAGGAAGTATACAATGCAGCTGCCCTCGTCGTCCTCGCCCCGGGCCGGCACCTCGGTCTGGAAGTAGGCGCTTTGGACTGCCAGGATGTCCCTCCTACAGCCCGAGTTAAAAAGCAGGATGTACTTTAGAATCTCTGAAAAGACCACTCTGTCCGAGCACTCCAGCCGGTAGAGCTTCTGCTTCTGGTCCTCCCACATGCCTGCCAGCTCCACAAGGCGCGCCCTCATCTCCGCGTCGAGGGTTGCTCCCTTGCGCCTGCTGGGTCTGCCGACCGTGAAGGCATTATTGTTGCGAGGCACCGACAGCACCACTCCTTGCATGGCAGCTCGAATTTGTCCGAGCATGGACGGGCCCATCTCAAAGATCGCGTCTTTGAGGTACATGCAAGTCTCCTTCCAGTGAACAACCTTCTTGAAGTTCTCGCATAGGTCCAGCTCGCCTCGTTCGAAGGCCCTGCGCTGGATCAGCAGGAGGATCTTCGAGAGGGCCGGGAGTGAATCTTTGGTGAGGTAGAGTTGGTAGGTTGTGCTGTCTGGCTGCAGGAGCCTGCAGCATTCGATCATCGCCTTGAGCATGTGTGTGTACGACAGGATGCGGCCTCGGATCTCCTGCATGATTTTACGCTGCCGCAGTCGTTCCCGAATCGATGCGACATAGCGAGCTGCCACTTCGCTGGCCCGATAGGCCAGAAACCGACGGTATTCCAGCTGGTTATAGCACAGTTCAGGCTTCCCGCGGGCCTCCATAAGTTTGCGAATCTGCTGCCTCAGTCTAAAGTTCTGGAGAAAAATATGTCCAAACTTATTTTTGGCGTGTGCTTATTTTGCCTTGCGGAGCTGGCCAGGCCGAGGCCGAGGGTGGCGGTGCGCTGCCTGTCTAAAAAAAGCATGAATGGACTCAAAGGCACCTACCTTTGCCTGATTTCTTGCGACCTGGAAGACCTCTAGCCTAAGAAAGTTTAAATAGTCCTTTTCAGACTGGATGGGCTTTAATTGTACTAGACGAGGGGGAAGGGCACGGTGATGGTGACCTTTCCGGTCAGCCTGAACTGAGGTGTGACCAGGGTCGTGTCCAACACGGCCAGGGCAGGCAACCCCTGCACCACCTCGATCATACATCCCTCGGCCCTAGCGAGGGGGTTGCCTTCCAGGCTCAGGCACTCCAGTTTTTAGAGAGCGAAAATCGGCTCGAGGTCGCGAGTGGTAGCGAACTGGTTACCGTGGAGCAGAAGTATCCTCAGTTCCTCGAGCCTGCCGAACTCGGCGGAAGGAGGGATGACCGTGAGTTGATTGTCAGAGAGGTCAAGCTTGATGATGCGAGTGCACTGGCGGATGACCGCAAACTCAGCAACGGAGAGGAGGGTGCCAGAGAGGATGAGCATGCGCAGCTCGGCTGGCTCGCTGATATAGTTGGCTATGGAATCTCTGCTCCTCCTCTGCTTGTGCTTCATGATTTAATAACTGCCCGGCTGACTACCCCAGTGATTGGGTCAGTAGAGGCTAGCTCGAAAGAATATCGCATGGTGGTCGACGCCCCCTACCTGCTCACCGTCCCCTCCTCACCAGAAGGCCCACTTCGAGATCTCGGGCCATCTTAAGGCACTCAAGGCAGGAGCCTGGTTCAAAAGGGACAGTTCCGAGGTAGTCAGCCCCATTTCAGGCCTGCGTTGTACTACATATTGTAGGCCAGATCTTCATAACCTCGCTCGCGCATGTCCGCTGCCAGGTTTACCCACGACGAAGCGTCAACCCTGCCCTGCTTGGCCATCGTGTCCATCTCCTCCATGAGGACGCTATCCTTCAGCTTGTCCTTCTGTCTGCCCATGATCTTGCTCCAGGTCTCAAAAGTATCCGACCTCAGCAAGAAGAGTAAGTATCCACCCCGTGGTTGACACACAGGAACTACGTGATCAGCACCCGTAGAACCCGATCTTGACAAGAAACAGGGCGTGGCGGATGGCCCGGCCACTTTTCTTACGTTTGAAGTAGGCACCAACCTGCCGCAGATACGGCCTGATCGGCGCCTCCACCCGTTCATCCAGCCTACCGACCCTCCAGAACGTCTGCCTATACACACATACAAAGGCTCCTCACAAACCTCCTCAAAAAATCCGCAATCATCCCAACCCCATCCCACAAACATCCAACCTGAGCAGACCAGATACATGGAGGTTCGTTTGGCAGGGTCCTAATCGTCCAGCAGCTAGTAGAAGACCCCGCCGCCGAGCTTCTGGAGGGTGCTAGCCGGTCTGCTGGGGGGAGTATGGCGGGGTCGTAGAGGGTAGTCGACACGGAGTAGAGCGGTAGTCGTCTTTTGGAGGTTGGGACGGGTGGAATTTGCGGTGCGGTTATGCGATGGAATCCACGCGTGGAAGTCGCTTTAATCTCATGAGCATAGAGTTCAAAGGCAGATTATACAGCTCAACTTTGTCCTAGTTGCTGCTGTTCATGCCGCCATGACCCTTTTCGCGAAGTTCACTTGTGAAGGCTGTGTTCTTCACAGTTAATAAGACTGAAACATACGATTTTATCTTGGAGTTCGTGTAAGCCTTTCAACAGGTCAGTTTATTAGGCCTGGCCTAGCGACTCAATTAATTGACCGACTCGGGCTATTAAAGCCGGGATCGATTCCGACCTGCAGATATAATTCAAATGCTCAAAAATTTGTTGAACAACTTCACCAGCCTGACAGGGGCATTGACTATCGGTAGTTCATTCTATCTGCTCTACTAGTACCATAACTCCCAAGATCTCAAGGGGAGGATGGAGTTCGCTCTGGGTCCAATGGGAAGAAAGAACTGTTCTACTTCAACAAACAGGGAGAACGATTCAACCCGCTCGACGAGTTGATGCCCAAGAGGACGCCATTCCACGACTGTGACTTCCCGAACAAGAAGTGCGTAGTCATTTGGGGGATGTCCAGGCACAGGCAAGTCTCTCTGTGCCCATGAGTTTGTGCGCCTGGAAAGGTCAATCAGGCCCGCTTTCCTGGTGGACTATAAGGTAACCAAAAACCCAGAGGCTCTTAAGAAAGTGTAGGAGTTCTGCAGTTTTTTCAAGTAAAGTTCGATCTGGACCTGCTACCCGGGATCAAATGATCGCCACGTTCACGGCCGGTGGAATCATCTCAAAAGTTTTGTCGGCTTGCTTGGAAAGTGCTGATGATTTGTTTAAGGCCGACGCGTAAGCAAAGGCACGCTTCGCTGAGACCGTCCAGAAGATCAAGAGGAAACAACCAATCATCACCCTCGTGGCTGCACTGCTGTCCGGCGGGCTCTACACTTGGCACCTGCAGCCGCTGCGTAAGGCCTTCAATAGTGGGTTGGTCCCGCTGGTCCTTGTGGACGACGTAAACATCCCGATCAAGAATAACCAAATGAAGAGCTCAAGATGTTCGTGGGGTTACGGGGAATGAGCCAGTTAGTGTTCCTGAGCTCTGAGCGGTAGGCCGCATACGGACTACTTCAGATGCAGGACCGAATACAAGCACGTTCTAGAAATGAAGGAATTCGAGCACTCACGCTACCGAAGGCCCTTTAATTCGGCCGAGTAGGTCAACCGTTTCTGAAATCCAGCGACAATAAACCGACCATCACCTCCGCCGAATTGCCTGTCTTCAACGCTTTGCTGGCGAAGGCGAACTGGTTAGTTCGGGACATTACCGATCAATTCAAGCCGGGGACAGCCGTAGCAGAGGTCGAATCCAAACTGCTCTCTCACTATAGAAAGATCATAAGAGAACTGAAAGTCCCAAAGACATCGTTCAATATCCTGGAGTATGCCGGGGAATCGGAAGTGAAAGTTGCGAAACATAAGTTTGGACTGCTGCTGAGGCGCCTGGATGATGTCATGAGCATGAACAGACAACAAGAGCCAACCGCCCTGATCCGTAGCAGTTTCTAAAACCTCTTCCCCTAGCTGCTCTTGCAGCTGAACATCGTTAGGATGGATATGACCGAAGTGAGTGACCGGTAGCTGAGGTGCCACTCGCCCATCCAGATGGACGCTCTTCGCGAAGCCGCTACGGAATACCTGGACGAGATCAAAAACACTAACTAGTAAAATCAAAAGCGAATAATTGCCGCGACCAGGAATTCAAGGAGGATTGCTAGCGCCAAATCCTCCCATACGGCGCGTGACCCGACCCATGACCCGATATCCATCATGCATCTATTCAGGCACTATCAAAACGCGCCTGTCTTCGCTTGGTTCTGCCGGAGGTCATGATGTACACTTTGTTGCCCTTGCGCAGGTAGTCGCGATCAGGCGTGTCTCGAGTCCGGTATCTCATTATTATTGCCTCGATATTTTTATCTGCTTTTGATACGAGGGGTGACCTCTAGGCCTTGGCTCAGTGCGGGACTGCTTTTCCGAGAGTGTTAGTGAATTTCCAGCCCTCAACATTCTTTGACATTACTGTGACGATGCAGGACATCGGTGAATATCAACGACCAGTGAAACTTGCTTATCCAAATCATCCTACCAGCGTGGCTAGGAGTATGATGATGCCACAGGCGCACGGTTAGCGGATCATAATAAGAAGCTGTTCTAATTAGGAATAAAGGCAAATCGCAACGCATTAATTTTGATTTGGGATGCATATTCTGAGGTCATAGGACATGGAGCTCTATGAGCTGGCGGTGGCCCTCCCACGCCGCAAGCAGGTGGTTGCCGCCCTGGCTCGCACTGAGGCGGTGCACTTGGTTCCGACCGGGGAGCCGGTCAACCGCCCCTTCATCAACCAGCTTCGATCGGTCGAGTATCTGAGGCTGTCATCGAGGCCTAAAAGAAGGGGAAGGAGAGCACTCCTTCAGACAGGTACCGCAACATATTGAGCTAGTACAGGCTGCCCTGGGGGCACGCCACGCCCTGGATGATCGAGGTGATGAAGCGCACGGGGCTGGAGCTCAACGGCTACAAGCTTATCCCAGGTGAGGGGCCAGCCCGGCGAGCGCCCTCCCAGCCGCCCTCCCAGCCGCCCTCCCAGCCGAAGCCAGCCGTTGTGGTGATCGACGAGGAGGAGGACCTGAAAAATGAATCGGGCTGACATCATGTGTATGCTATCTTGGCGGTCAGGGAGTATGTGTTTTTGCGCATCTTAGCCGCCTCCTTCTCCGAGAGGATTTCGAATTGCACGGGCACCGGTCTCGAGCAGGACCCTGCGAGGCCAGCTGCTTGAATACCCACAGCCTGCGGTTGTTCTGCGAATAGTAGTGCGCGCCGTCGGTCAGCACCCTGATCACTGGCAGGTCGTAGACAGTCAACTTCCTGTCAATTAGTTCCTGCAGGGTCTCCTCCAGCCTCTTCTGGCAGCCGGTGAAGGTGCCCCTGATCTTCGCGTGCGTGAAGTGGATCACCCGGGGGTCCAACTCGCTCGGCTTCCCCTTTTTCATTATAAATTATAAAATCAGTCCGTGAAAAATGGCAGGGCCAGGGGCAAGCCTCCGCGGTGAGGCGCTTTGGGTAGTAGGTGTCGAGTAGCCCCAGCAGGAGGGTTTGGTGGGGCTGACCTTCGACCCGGCTGGAAAGCTGCCCCTCGCCTTCCTCTTGATGCTACAGCTGGGCCATAGTCAGCTCGATCAGTCGCTGGTCGATCGACCCCAGCTCACGCATAATCGCACCGATGAGCTCAGCCTCCGTCTTTTCGGCAAACAGAGGGCTGCCGTTACAGCATCTCGTAGAGCAGCAGCCCTGCACTCCACAGGTCGACCGACCGGTTGTAGAATCCCCGGGACGAGCAGGCATTCAGGGGCAGTAGAGTTCAACTCAGTGACACGTTCGGTGAAGGGGTGACCTTGGAACTCGTCCTTGACCTGGCCCATGCTATGATCCGCACCTCCATCGAGTCAGGGTTGACCATGACGTGGTCCAGCGTCAGGTTGCGGTGGCTGATGCCCTTGCGGTGCATGGTCTTGAGGCCAACCAGCACCCGCCTAATGACTGCACCTGGCCTCCTCGACAGGCAGGGCGTGCTTACTGGCCAGCAGCTGGCGGAGGGTCATCTGCATGCGGGGCATGATGACAGACGATGTGCTCCATTGACCTGGTCGTAGCTGATCTTGAGGATTGGCATGATTCCTTCACAGTTGCGCAGCTGAGATATGGCCTTCAGCTCGAAGCTTTTGCGCAGTTCGTCGAGGGAGCGGAAGGGGTGCTTGAGGATCTTGTAGACAACCACAGGCGAGGCGCTGTTCTCGCGGACGAGCAGGACCGAGGCCCTGGGGCCTTCAGAGAGCTGCTTGATGATGTCGATGCGCTTGTCCATTGATTATGGGGTCACTTGAAATCATTGGTCACGCTCTGGAACCTGCCGAGGAGAAGGAGTTGCTCAGCAGGCCGAACTCCCCCATCAGTCCCAGCGACAGCCTGCTGCCCAGGTTCTTCTGCATGAACGATGGGTACGCGCTTCCCTCCTGCCGCTAGCGAGGCAGGTACTTCGAAAACTGGGAAGGCGGAGTTGTCCCGCGGCAGGTCGTGGGTCTGGTGAAGCCGAGGTCCTAGCTGATGAGGGTCGAGCGGCCAGGTATGAGCGCGAACTTGGGAATGCTCTTGGTCATCGGCTTGATCGCATCGTAGTTGATGTCGTAGAACTGGAAGTTGCTGTTGGGCTGGGTCTCACGGCGCTTGAAGCGGCCGGGCCCTTTGCTGTAGTTGACTGGCTTCGAACGCGGTTCTTGGTGCCTCAGCCAGGACTCGTTGAGCGAGTCGAACCTGGTCGTGGGGGTCGCTGGGGTACTTGATGAAGGCGGCGTTCTGGGCCTGCGCCTTTTCGCGGTCGACCCTCCGCCCGAAATCGACGTAGCCTGACACTTTGGGGAACACGGACATGCTGGTCACGGACAGGTTTAGCGTCTGGTCGGGTTTCTTCTCTATTTTTTCGGTTTTTACCAGAGCGGCGGGTTTTATGCGACTTGGCGCTGGGCAGTAGTTCTCTGGCTTTTTCCTCCAGGTTGGTATTGATAGTTGCCTTCACCCGCCTTTTTCTGGGCTTGCGGAGCTTGACATTCGGGACATTGGGGTCAACCTCGGTGTACTTGACCTTGTAGTGGCCGACTGGCGGGACATCCTGGACTGCCCTCACGACCACCCGCTTGCCGTTTGCGCTTGGGGTTGTTTCTTGCCCTTGAACTCCTCCTTGGTGACCATGGACGGGGGCGCGGGGGCACGAGTACGAGATGCTGGAGTTGAGGAATTTGATGTTGAGGTTGCGGCCGATCTTCGAGAACATGACCTCGTTGCGGTAGGGGCTGTTCACGATAAAGCTCAGGCCCTCCGGGTTCCTCGATGTTCTAATTCATTTCAACCTTGAATGAAAAGCTCAGGCCATGTCGGCTCAGCCCATCGTCTGGCTGATCGGCTGGCAGTTTGCTATCGCGTAGCAGGTCTCGCTAGCGTTTTGACAGCCTGCGCATCCGCAGCGAGTTGCCGCGGAAACGGCTGATGATGGCCCGCTCCAACAACTGCAGGTTGCCGGACGGTAACACAGCCCTTCTCCTCTCGGACCGACACCCTGCGCAGCGGCGGGGCAGCAGGGCACAATGCTCAGCCAGACCCCAGCCTCAAGCAGGTAGAACCGCTCGAGGACTTTAATTGGTTTAGCATTCTTCGGATAGTAGTACATGTTGATCTGGATGGGGATAGACGGCAGGTCCTGCTGGTTGACTGCCTTGAGCCTGGCCTCGGTCAGCAGGAAATGTTTGGGCTGGGCTAGATGCCGGCAGGGACTGCCGGTGAAGGAGAGGGTGTTCGCCAACTCAGCCATGCTTGAGCCCTTTGCACTGGTAGGTCAGCAAGCCTAGTGCTTTCTGTCGCTATTGCGCCTGCGCTATCGAGTTGAACTCGAATCTCACGAACCCACCTTCCACCGAGCATCGGGTGCCCTGGTGCAAGGCCATGAAGGGGTCTGGAAACGACTCGCACAGGTGTCGGAAAGGACCCAGCCTCAGGCGGCAGTACACTTGCAGAGGCAGCGTCAAAGAGCGAGAGCTGATGCGTTTGAGCAAGGTCCCCCAGCCGCTTTTTGAGGGCCAGGCGATGGAGCATGCTGTTGGATCTGACCCAGCGCTGGATGCGGATGGCTGCCAGCCTTTGCTTGATCTCATTGACGCCCTTGCCCCCGGCCTTTCTTGTACCTGCGGTAGGCTTTCTGGATGGTCTCGCCGCCAGCATGCGCCTCAGCACCTCGTTCCAGGAAGTATACAATGCAGCTGCCCTCGTCGTCCTCGCCCCGGGCGGCACCTCGGTCTGGAAGTAGGCGCTTTGGACTGCCAGGATGTCCCCTCCTACAGCCCGAGTTAAAAAGCAGGATGTACTTTAGAATCTCTGAAAAGACCACTCTGTCCGAGCACTCCAGCCGTAGAGCTTCTGCTTCTGGTCCTCCCACATGCCTGCCAGCTCCACAAGGCGCGCCCTCATCTCCGCGTCAAGGGTTGCTCCCTTGCGCCTGCTGGGTCTGCCGACCGTGAAGGCATTATTGTTACGAGGCACCGACAGCACTACTCCTTGCATGGCAGCTCGAATTTGTCCGAGCATGGACGGGCCCATCTCAAAGATCGCGTCTTGAGGTACATGCAAGTCTCCTTCCAGTGAACAACCTTCTTGAAGTTCTCGCATAGGTCCAGCTCGCCTCGTTCGAAGGCCCTGCGCTGGATCAGCAGGAGGATCTTCGAGAGGGCCGGGAGTGAATCTTTGGTGAGGTAGAGTTGGTAGGTTGTGCTGTCTGGCTGCAGGAGCCTGCAGCATTCGATCATCGCCTTGAGCATGTGTGTGTACGACAGGATGCGGCTCGGATCTCCTGCATGATTTTACGCTGCCGCAGTCGTTCCCGAATCGATGCGACATAGCGAGCTGCCACTTCGCTGGCCCGATAGGCCAGAAACCGACGGTATTCCAGCTGGTTATAGCACAGTTCAGGCTTCCCGCGGGCCTCCATAAGTCTGCGAATCTGCCTCAGTCTAAAGTTCTGGAGAAAAATATGTCCAAACTTATTTTTGGCGTGTGCTTATTTTGCCTTGCGGAGCTGGCCAGGCCGAGGGCGAGGGTGGCGGTGCGCTGCCTGTCTAAAAAAAAGCATGAATGGACTCAAAGGCACCTACCTTTGCCTGATTTCTTGCGACCTGGAAGACCTCTAGCCTAAGAAAGTTTAAATAGTCCTTTTCAGACTGGATGTGACTTTAATTGTACTAGACGAGGGGGAAGGGCACGGTGATGGTGACCTTTCCGGTCAGCCTGAACTGAGGTGTGACCAGGGTCGTGTCCAACACGGCCAGGGCAGGGCAACCCCTGCACCACCTCGATCATACATCCCTCGGCCCTAGCGAGGGGGTTGCCTTCCAGGCTCAGGCACTCCAGTTTTTAGAGAGCGAAAATCGGCTCGAGGTCGCGAGTGGTAGCGAACTGGTTACCGTGGAGCAGAAGTATCCTCAGTTCCTCGAGCCTGCCGAACTCGGCGGAAGGAGGGATGACCGTGAGTTGATTGTCAGAGAGGTCAAGCTTGATGATGCGAGTGCACTGGGCGGATGACCGCAAACTCAGCAACGGAGAGGAGGGTGCCAGAGAGGATGGAGCATGCGCAGCTCGGCTGGCTCGCTGATATAGTTGGCTATGGAATCTCTTGCTCTCCTCTGCTTGTGCTTCATGATTTAATAACTGCCCGGCTGACTACCCCCAGTGATTGGGTCAGTAGAGGCTAGCTCGAAAGAATATCGCATGGTGGTCGACGCCCCCTACCTGCTCACCGTCCCCTCCTCACCAGAAGGCCCACTTCGAGATCTCGGGCCATCTTAAGGCACTCAGGCAGGAGCCTGGTTCAAAAGGACAGTTCCCGAGGTAGTCAGCCCCATTTCCGGCCTGCGTTGTACTACATATTGTAGGCCAGATCTTCATAACCTCGCTCGCGCATGTCCGCTGCCAGGTTTACCCACGACGAAGCGTCAACCCTGCCCTGCTTGGCCATCGTGTCCATCTCCTCCATGAGGACGCTATCCCTTCTGTCTGCCCATGATCTTGCTCCAGGTCTCAAAAGTATCCGACCTCAGCAAGAAGGGTAAGTATCCACCCCGTGGTTGACACACAGGAACTACGTGATCACGCACCCGTAGAACCCGATCTTGACAAGAAACAGGGCGTGGCGGATGGCCCGGCCACTTTTCTTACGTTTGAAGTAGGCACCAACCTGCGCAGATACGGCCTGATCGGCGCCTCCACCCGTTCATCCAGCCTACCGACCCTCCAGAACGTCTGCCTATACACCACATACAAAGGCCTCCTCACAAACCTCCTCAAAAAATCCGCATCATCCCAACCCAATCATCCCACAAACATCCAACCTGAGCAGACAGATACATGGAGGTTCATTTGGCAGGGTCCTAATCGTCCAGCAGCTAGTAGAAGCCCCGCCGCCGAGCTACTGGAGGGGTGCTAGCCGGTCTGCTGGGGGGAGTATGTCGTAGAGGGTAGTCGACACGGAGTAGAGCGGTAGTCGTCTTTTGGAGGTTGGGATGGGTGGAATTCGCGTTGCGGTTATGCGATGGAATCCACGCGTGGAAGTCGCTTTAATCCTCATGAGCATAGAGTTCAAAGGCAGATTATACCGCTCAACTTTGTCCTAGTTGCTGCTGTTCATGCCGCCATGACCCTTTTCGCGAAGTTCACTTGTGAAGGCTGTGTTCTTCACAGTTAATAAGACTGAAACATACGATTTTATCTTGGAGTTCGTGTAAGGCCTTTCACAGGTCAGTTTATTAGGCCTGGCCTAAGCGACTCAATTAATTGACCGACTCGGGCTATTAAAGCCGGGATCGATTCCGACCTGCAGATATAATTCAAATGTTCCTCAAAAATTTGTTGAAAAACTTCAATCCCGCTCACAGCCTGACAGGGGCATTGACTGTCGGGAGTTCATTGTATCTGCTCTACTAGTACCATAGCTCCCAAGATCTCAAGGGGAGGATGGAGTTCGCTCTGGGTCAAATGGAGAAGAAGAACTGTTCTACTTCAACAAACAGGAGAACGACTCAACCCGCTCGACGAGTTGATGCCCTAGAGGATGTCATTCCGCCGCTGTAATTTCGCGAACAAGAGTGCGTAGTCATTTGGGGATGTCCAGGCACAGGCAAGTCTATCTGTGCCCATGAGTTGTGCGCCTGGAAAGGTCAATCAGGCCCGCTTTCCTGGTGGACTACAAGGTAACCGAAAACCCAGAGGCTCTTAAGAAAGTGAAGGGAGTTCTGCAGGTTCTTCAAGTAAAGTTCGATCTGGACCTGCTACCGGGATCAACTGATCGCCACGTTCACGGGCCCGGTGGAATCATCTCAAAAGTACTGTCGACTTGCTTGGAAAGTGCTGATGATTTGTTTGAGGCACGCTTCGCTGAGACCGTCCAGAAGATCAAGAGGAAACAACCAATCATCACCCTCGTGGCTGCACTGCTGTCCGGGCGGGCTCTACACTTGGCACCTGCAGCCGCTGCGTAAGGCCTTCAATAGTGGGTTGGTCCCGCTGGTCCTTGTGGACGACGTAAACATCCCGATCAAGAAGAACAAAATTGAACAGCTCGATATGTTCGTGGCGTTACGGGGAATGAGCCAGTTGGTTTTCCTGAGCTCTGAGCGGTAGGCCGCATACGACTTCTTCAGATGCTAGACCGAATACAAGCACGTTCTACAAATGAAGGAATTCGAGCACTCACGCTACCGAAGGCCCTTTAGTTCGGCCGAGTAGGTCAACCGTTTTCTGAAATCCATCAACAATAAATCGACCATCACCTCCGCCGAATTGCCTGTCTTCAACGCTTTGCTGGCGAAGGCGAACTGGTTAGTTCGGGAACATTACCGATCAATTCAAGCCGGGGACAGCCGTAGCAGAGGTCGAATCCAAACTGTTCTCTCACTATAAAAAGATCATAAGAGAACTGAAAACCCAAAGACATCGTTCAATATCCTGGAGTATGCCGGGGAATCGGAAGTGAAAGTTGCGAAACATAAGTTAGGACTGCTGCTGAGGCGCCTGGATGATGTCATGAGCATGAACAGACAACAAGAGCCAACCGCCCTGATCACCGTAGCAGTTTCTAAAACCTCTTCCCCTAGCTGCTCTTGCAGCTGAACATCGTTAGGATGGAAATGACCGAAGTGAGTGACCGGTAGCTGAGGTGCCACTCGCCCATCCAGATGGACGCTCTTCGCAAAGCCGCTACGGAATACCCTGGACGAGATCAAAAACACTAACTAGTAAAATCAAAGCGAATAATTGCCGCGACCCAGGAATTCAAGGAGGATTGCTAGCGCCAAATCCCTCCCATACGGCGCGTGACCCGACCCATGACCGATATCCATCATGCATCTATTCAGGCACTATCAAAACGCGCTGTCTTCGCTTGGTTCTGCCGGAGGTCATAATGTACACTTTGTTGCCCTGCGCAGGTAGTCGAACTCCCGCAGCCAAACGACATTCTTCCATGGCGGGGGAGCAGACTCCCAAGCCGTCGCTCATCTATTTGTGGAAGCGAGACAGGTGCGTAGCTTTTCGACAAGCGGCCTAGAGCGGGAACAAGCTGCCGAACCTGTACCTGGGCAGCTTGATGCCCGGACGGCCTATTCGACGTACGCCTTGCGGTTCTCTTCGATCAGGCGTGTCTCGAGTCCGGTATCTCATTATTATTGCCTCGATATTTTTATCTGCTTTTGATACGAGGGTGACCTCTAGGCCTTGGCTCAGTGCGGGACTGCTTTTCCGAGAGTGTTAGTGAATTTCCAGCCCTCAACATTCTTTGACATTACTGTGACGATGCAGGACATCGGAGAATATCAACGACCAGTGAAACTTGCTTATCCAAATCATCCGACCAGCGTGGCTAGGAGTATGTAATGATGCCACATGCGCACGGTTAGCGGATCATAATAAGAAGCTGTTCTAATTAGGAATAAAGGCAAATCGCAATGAATTAATTTTGATTTGGGATGCATATTCTGAGGTCATAGGACATGGAGCTCTATTAGCTGGCGGTGGCCTCCCACGCCGCCAAGCAGGTGGTTGCCGCCCTGGCTCGCACTGAGGCGGTGCACTTGGTTCCGACCGGGGAGCCGGTCAACCGCCCCTTCATCAACCAGCTTCGATCGGTCGAGTATCTGAGGCTGTCATCGAGGCCTAAAAGAAGGGGAAGGAGAGCACTCCTTCAGACAGTACCGCAACATATTGAGCTAGTACAGGCTGCCCTGGGGACACGCCACGCCCTGGATGATCGAGGTGATGAAGCGCACGGGGCTGGAGCTCAACGGCTACAAGCTTATCCAGGTGAGGGGCCAGCCCGGCGAGCGCCCTCCAGCCGCCCTCCCAGTCGAAGCCAGCCGTTGTGGTGATCGACGAGGAGGAGGACCTGAAAAATGAATCGGGCTGACATCATGTGTATGCTATCTTGGCGGTCAGGGAGTATGTGTTTTTGCGCATCTTAGCCGCCTCCTTCTCCGAGAGGATTTCGAATTGCACGGGCACGGTCTCGGTCTCGAGCAGACCCTGCGAGGCCAGCTGCTTGAATACCCACAGCCTGCGGTTGTTCTGCGAATAGTAGTGCGCTGCCGTCGGTCAGCACCCTGATCACTGGCAGGTCGTAGACAGTCAACTTCCTGTCAATTAGTTCCTGCAGGGTCTCCTCCAGCCTCTTCTGGCAGCCGGTGAAGGTGCCCCTGATCTTCGCGTGCGTGAAGTGGATCACCCGGGGGTCCAACTCGCTCGGCTTCCCCTTTTTCATTATAAATTATAAAATCAGTCCGTGAAAAATGGCAGGGCCAGGGCAGCCTCCGCGGTGAGGCGCTTTGGGTAGTAGGTGTCGAGTAGCCCCAGCAGGAGGGTTTGGTGGGGCTGACCTTCGACCCGGCTGGAAAGCTGCCCCTCGCCTTCCTCTTGATGCTACAGCTGGGCCATAGTCAGCTCGATCAGTCGCTGGTCGATCGACCCCAGCTCACGCATAATCGCACCGATGAGCTCAGCCTCCGTCTTTTCGGCAAACAGAGGGCTGCCGTACAGCATCTCGTAGAGCAGCAGCCCTGCACTCCACAGGTCGACCGACCGGTTGTAGAATCCCGGGACGAGCAGGCATTCAGGGGCAGTAGAGTTCAACTCAGTGACACGTTCGGTGAAGGGGTGACCTTGGAACTCGTCCTTGACCTGGCCCATGCCTATGATCCGCACCTCCATCGAGTCAGGGTTGACCATGACGTGGTCCAGCGTCAGGTTGCGGTGGCTGATGCCCTTGCGGTGCATGGTCTTGAGGCCAACCAGCACCCGCCTAATGACTGCCCTGGCCTCCTCGACAGGCAGGGCGTGCTTACTGACCAGCAGCTGGCGGAGGGTCATCTGCATGCGGGGCATGATGAAGACGATGTGCTCCTTGACCTGGTCGTAGCTGATCTTGAGGATTGGCATGATTCCTTCACAGTTGCGCAGCTGAGATATGGCCTTCAGCTCGAAGCTTTTGCGCAGTTCGTCGAGGGAGCGGAAGGGGTGCTTGAGGATCTTGTAGACAACCACAGGCGAGGCGCTGTTCTCGCGGACGAGCAGGACCGAGGCCCTGGGGCCTTCAGAGAGCTGCTTGATGATGTCGATGCGCTTGTCCATTGATTATGGGTCACTTGAAATCAGTGGTGACGCTCTGGAACCTGCCCGAGGAGAAGGAGTTGCTCAGCAGGCCGAACTCCCCCATCAGTCCCAGCGACAGCCTGCTGCCCAGGTTCTTCTGCATGAACGATGGGTACGCGCTTCCCTCCTGCCGCTAGCGAGGCAGGTACTTCGAAAACTGGAAGGCGGAGTTGTCCCGCGGCAGGTCGTGGGTCTGGGTGAAGCCGAGGTCCTAGCTGGAGAGGGTCGAGCGGCCAGGTATGAGCGCGAACTTGGGAATGCTCTTGGTCATCGGCTTGATCGCGTCGTAGTTGATGTCGTAGAACTGGAAGTTGCTGTTGGGCTGGGTCTCACGGCGCTTGAAGCGGCCGGGCCCTTTGCTGTAGTTGACTGGCTTTCGAACGCGGTTCTTGGTGCTCAGCCAGGACTCGTTGAGCGAGTCGAACCTGGTCTCGTGGGGGTCGCTGGGGTACTTGATGAAGGCGGCGTTCTGGGCCTGCGCCTTTTCGCGGTCGACCCTCCGCCCGAAATCGACGTAGCCTGACACTTTGGGGAACACGGACATGCTGGTCACGGACAGGTTTAGCGTCTGGTCGGGTTTCTTCTCTATTTTTTCGGTTTTACCATTTTACCAGAGCGGCGGGTTTTATGCGACTTGGCGCTGGGCAGAGTCCTCTGGCTTTTTCCCTCCAGGTTGGTATTGATAGTTGCCTTCACCCGCCTTTTTCTGGGCTTGCGGAGCTTGACATTCGGGACATTGGGGTCAACCTCGGTGTACTTGACCTTGTAGTGGCCGACGGGCGGGACATCCTGGACTGCCCTCACGACCACCCGCTTGCGTTTGCGCTTGGGGTTGTTCTTGCCCTTGAACTCCTCCTTGGTGACCATGACGGGGGCGCGGGGGCACGAGTACGAGATGCTGGAGTTGAGGAATTTGATGTTGAGGTTGCGGCCGATCTTCGAGAACATGACCTCGTTGCGGTAGGGGCTGTTCACGATAAAGCTCAGGCCCTCCGGGTTTCCCTCGATGTTCTAATTCATTTCAACCTTTGAATGAAAAGCTCAGGCCATGTCGGCTCAGCCCCATCGTCTGGCTGATCGCTGGCAGTTTGCTATCGCGTAGCAGGTCTCGCTAGCGTTTTGACAGTCTGCGCATCCGCAGCGAGTTGCCGCGGAAACGGCTGATGATCGCCCGCTCCAGCAACTGCAGGTTGCCGGACGGTAACACAGCCTTCTCCTCTCGGACCGACACCCTGCGCAGCGGCGGGGCAGCAGGGCAACAATGCTCAGCCAAGACCCCAGCCTCAAGCAGGTAGAACCGCTCGAGGACTTTAATTGGTTTAGCATTCTTCGGATAGTAGTACATGTTGATCTGGATGGGGATAGACGGCAGGTCCTGCTGGTTGACTGCCTTGAGCCTGGCCTCGGTCAGCAGGAAATGTTTGGGCTGGGCTAGATGCCGGCAGGGACTGCCGGTGAAGGAGAGGGTGTTCGCCAACTCAGCCATGCTTGAGCCTTTGCACTGGTAGGTCAGCAAGCCTAGTGCTTTCTGTCGCTATTGCGCCTGCGCTATCGAGTTGAACTCGAATCTCACGAACCCACCTTCCACCGAGCATCGGGTGCCCTGGTGCAAGGCCATGAAGGGGTCTGGAAACGACTCGCACAGGTGTCGGAAAGGACCCAGCCTCAGGCGGCAGTACACTTGCAGAGGCAGCGTCAAAGAGCGAGAACTGATGCGTTTGAGCAAGGTCCCCAGCCGCTTTTTGAGGGCCAGGCGATGGAACATGCTGTTGGATCTGATCCAGCGCTGGATGCGGATGGCTGCCAGCCTTTGCTTGATCTCATTGACGCCCTTGCCCCGGCCTTTCTTGTACCTGCGGTAGGCTTTCTGGATGGTCCTCGCCGCCAGCATGCGCCTCAGCACCTCTTCCAGGAAGTATACAATGCAGCTACCCTCGTCGTCCTCGCCCCGGGCCGGCACCTCGGTCTGGAAGTACGCGCTTTGGACTGCCAGGATGTCCCTCCTACAGCCCGAGTTAAAAAGTAGGATGTACTTTAGAATCTCTGAAAAGACCACTCTGTCCGAGCACTCCAGCCGGTAGAGCTTCTTCTGGTCCTCCCACATGCCTGCCAGCTCCACAAGGCGCGCCCTCATCTCCGCGTCGAGGGTTGCTCCCTTGCGCCTGCTGGGTCTGCCGACCGTGAAGGCATTATTGTTACGAGGCACCGACAGCACCACTCCTTGCATGGCAGCTCGAATTTGTCCGAGCATGGACGGGCCCATCTCAAAGATCGCGTCTTTGAGGTACATGCACGTCTCTTTCCAGTGGACTACCTTCTTGAAGTTCTCGCATAGGTCCAGCTCGCCTCGTTCGAAGGCCCTGCGCTGGATCAGCAGGAGGATCTTCGAGAGGGCCGGGAGTGAATCTTTGGTGAGGTAGAGTTGGTAGGTTGTGCTGTCTGGCTGCAGGAGCCTGCAGCATTCGATCATCGCCTTGAGCATGTGTGTGTACGACAGGATGCGGCCTCGGATCTCCTGCATGATTTTACGCTGCCGCAGTCGTTCCCGAATCGATGCGACATAGCGAGCTGCCACTTCGCTGGCCCGATAGGCCAGAAACCGACGGTATTCCAGCTGGTTATAGCACAGTTCAGGCTTCCCGCGGGCCTCCATAAGTTTGCGAATCTGCTGCCTCAGTCTAAAGTTCTGGAGAAAAATATGTCCAAACTTATTTTTGGCGTGTGCTTATTTTGCCTTGCGGAGCTGGCCAGGCCGAGGGCGAGGGTGGCGGTGCGCTGCCTGTCTAAAAAAAGCATGAATGGACTCAAAGGCACCTACCTTTGCCTGATTTCTTGCGACCTGGAAGACCTCTAGCCTAAGAAAGTTTAAATAGTCCTTTTCAGACTGGATGTGACTTTAATTGTACTAGACGAGGGGGAAGGGCACGGTGATGGTGACCTTTCCGGTCAGCCTGAACTGAGGTGTGACCAGGGTCGTGTCCAACACGGCCAGGGCAGGCAACCCCTGCACCACCTCGATCATACATCCCTCGGCCCTAGCGAGGGGGTTGCCTTCCAGGCTCAGGCACTCCAGTTTTTAGAGAGCGAAAATCGGCTCGAGGTCGCGAGTGGTAGCGAACTGGTTACCGTGGAGCAGAAGTATCCTCAGTTCCTCGAGCCTGCCGAACTCGGCGGAAGGAGGGATGACCGTGAGTTGATTGTCAGAGAGGTCAAGCTTGATGATGCG
The DNA here is from genome assembly GCF_025434085.1 of Hippocampus zosterae. Taxonomy (NCBI): domain Eukaryota; kingdom Metazoa; phylum Chordata; class Actinopteri; order Syngnathiformes; family Syngnathidae; genus Hippocampus; species Hippocampus zosterae. The sequence goes on from NW_026262780.1 coordinate 97,922, forward strand.
AGTGCACTGGCGGATGACCGCAAACTCAGCAACGGAGAGGAGGGTGCCAGAGAGGATGAGCATGCGCAGCTCGGCTGGCTCGCTGATATAGTTGGCTATGGAATCTCTGCTCCTCCTCTGCTTGTGCTTCATGATTTAATAACTGCCCGGCTGACTACCTCAGTGATTGGGTCAGTAGAGGCTAGCTCGAAAGAATATCGCATGGTGGTCGACGCCCCCTACCTGCTCACCGTCCCCTCCTCACCAGAAGGCCCACTTCGAGATCTCGGGCCATCTTAAGGCACTCAAGGCAGGAGCCTGGTTCAAAAGGACAGTTCCCGAGGTAGTCAGCCCCATTTCCGGCCTGCGTTGTACTACATATTGTAGGCCAGATCTTCATAACCTCGCTCGCGCATGTCCGCTGCCAGGTTTACCCACGACGAAGCGTCAACCCTGCCCTGCTTGGCCATCGTGTCCATCTCCTCCATGAGGACGCTATCCCTTCTGTCTGCCCATGATCTTGCTCCAGGTCTCAAAAGTATCCGACCTCAGCAAGAAGGGTAAGTATCCACCCCGTGGTTGACACACAGGAACTACGTGATCAGCCACCCGTAGAACCCGATCTTGACAAGAAACAGGGCGTGGCGGATGGCCCGGCCACTTTTCTTACGTTTGAAGTAGGCACCAACCTGCCGCAGATACGGCCTGATCGGCGCCTCCACCCGTTCATCCAGCCTACCGACCCTCCAGAACGTCTGCCTATACACCACATACAAAGGCCTCCTCACAAACCTCCTCAAAAAATCCGCATCATCCCAACCCAATCATCCCACAAACATCCAACCTGAGCAGACCAGATACATGGAGGTTCATTTGGCAGGGTCCTAATCGTCCAGCAGCTAGTAGAAGCCCCGCCGCCGAGCTACTGGAGGGGTGCTAGCCGGTCTGCTGGGGGGAGTATGTCGTAGAGGGTAGTCGACACGGAGTAGAGCGGTAGTCGTCTTTTGGAGGTTGGGATGGGTGGAATTGCGGTGCGGTTATGCGATGGAATCCACGCGTGGAAGTCGCTTTAATCTCATGAGCATAGAGTTCAAAGGCAGATTATACCGCTCAACTTTGTCCTAGTTGCTGCTGTTCATTCCGCCATGACTGTTGACCCTTTTCGCGAAGTTCACTTGTGAAGGCTGTGTTCTTCACAGTTAATAAGACCGAAACATACGATTTTATCTTGGAGTTCGTGTAAGGCCTTTCAACAGGTCAGTTTATTAGGCCTGGCCTAGCGACTCAATTAATTGACCGACTCGGGCTATTAAAGCCGGGATCGATTCCGACCTGCAGATATAATTCAAATGTTCCTCAAAATTTGTTGAAAAACTTCAATCCCGCTCACAGCCTGACAGGGGCATTGACTGTCGGGAGTTCATTGTATCTGCCTCTACTAGTACCATAGCTCCCAAGATCTCAAGGGGAGGATGGAGTTCGCTCTGGGTCAAATGGAGAAGGAAGAACTGTTCTACTTCAACAAACAGGGAGAACGACTCAACCCGCTCGACGAGTTGATGCCCTAGAGGATGTCATTCCGCCGCTGTAATTTCGCGAACAAGAGTGCGTAGTCATTTGGGGATGTCCAGGCACAGGCAAGTCTATCTGTGCCCATGAGTTTGTGCGCCCTGGAAAGGTCAATCAGGCCCGCTTTCCTGGTGGACTACAAGGTAACCGAAAACCCAGAGGCTCTTAAGAAAGTGAAGGAGTTCTGCAGGTTCTTCAAGTAAAGTTCGATCTGGACCTGCTACCGGGATCAACTGATCGCCACGTTCACGGCCGGTGGAATCATCTCAAAAGTACTGTCGACTTGCTTGGAAAGTGCTGATGATTTGTTTGAGGCACGCTTCGCTGAGACCGTCAGAAGATCAAGAGGAAACAACCAATCATCACCCTCGTGGCTGCACTGCTGTCCGGCGGGCTCTACACTTGGCACCTGCAGCCGCTGCGTAAGGCCTTCAATAGTGGGTTGGTCCCGCTGGTCCTTGTGGACGACGTAAACATCCCGATCAAGAAGAACAAAATTGAACAGCTCGATATGTTCGTGGCGTTACGGGAATGAGCCAGTTGGTTTTCTGAGCTCTGAGCGGTAGGCCGCATACGACTTCTTCAGATGCTAGACCGAATACAAGCACGTTCTACAAATGAAGGAATTCGAGCACTCACGCTACCGAAGGCCCTTTAGTTCGGCCGAGTAGGTCAACCGTTTTCTGAAATCCATCAACAATAAATCGACCATCACCTCCGCCGAATTGCCTGTCTTCAACGCTTTGCTGGCGAAGGCGAACTGGTTATGTTCGGGGACATTACCGATCAATTCAAGCCGGGGACAGCCGTAGCAGAGGTCGAATCCAAACTGTTCTCTCACTATAAAAAGATCATAAGAGAACTGAAACCCCAAAGACATCGTTCAATATCCTGGAGTATGCCGGGGAATCGGAAGTGAAAGTTGCGAAACATAAGTTTGGACTGCTGCTGAGGCGCCTGGATGATGTCATGAGCATGAACAGACAACAAGAGCCAACCGCCCTGATCCGTAGCAGTTTCTAAAACCTCTTCCCCTAGCTGCTCTTGCAGCTGAACATCGTTAGGATGGAAATGACCGAAGTGAGTGACCGGTAGCTGAGGTGCCACTCGCCCATCCAGATGGGACGCTCTTCGCAAAGCCGCTACGGAATACCTGGACGAGATCAAAAACACTAACTAGTAAAATCAAAAGCGAATAATTGCCGCGACCCCAGGAATTCAAGGAGGATTTGCTAAGCGCCAAATCCTCCCCATACGGCGCGTGACCCGACCCCATGACCCGATATCCATCATGCATCTATTCAGGCACTATCAAAACGCGCCTGTCTTCGCTTGGTTCTGCCGGAGGTCATAATGTACACTTTGTTGCCCTTGCGCAGGTAGTCGAACTCCCGCAGCCAAAGACATTCTTCCATGGCGGGGGAGCAGCTCCAGCCGTCGCTCATCTATTTGTGGAAGCGAGACAGGTGCGTAGCTTTTCGACAAGCGGCCTAGAGCGGGAACAAGCTGCCGAACCTGTACCTGGCAGCTTGATGCCCGGACGGCCTATTCGACGTACGCCTTGCGGTTCTCTTCGATCAGGCGTGTCTCGAGTCCGGTATCTCATTATTATTGCCTCGATATTTTTATCTGCTTTGATACGAGGGTGACCTCTAGGCCTTGGCTCAGTGCGGGACTGCTTTTCCGAGAGTGTTAGTGAATTTCCAGCCCTCAACATTCTTTGACATTACTGTGACGATGCAGGACATCGGAGAATATCAACGACCAGTGAAACTTGCTTATCCAAATCATCCGACCAGCGTGGCTAGGAGTATGTATGATGCCACATGCGCACGGTTAGCGGATCATAATAGAAGCTGTTCTAATTAGGAATAAAGGCAAATCGCAATGAATAATTTTGATTTGGGATGCATATTCTGAGGTCATAGGACATGGAGCTCTATTAGCTGGCGGTGGCCTCCCACGCCGCCAAGCAGGTGGTTGCCGCCCTGGCTCGCACTGAGGCGGTGCACTTGGTTCCGACCGGGGAGCCGGTCAACCGCCCCTTCATCAACCAGCTTCGATCGGTCGAGTATCTGAGGCTGTCATCGAGGCCTAAAAGAAGGGGAAGGAGAGCACTCCTTCAGACAGGTACCGCACATATTGAGCTAGTACAGGCTGCCCTGGGGACACGCCACGCCCCTGGATGATCGAGGTGATGAAGCGCACGGGGCTGGAGCTCAACGGCTACAAGCTTATCCCAGGTGAGGGGCCAGCCGGCGAGCGCCCTCCCAGCCGCCCTCCCAGTCGAAGCCAGCCGTTGTGGTGATCGACGAGGAGGAGGACCTGAAAAATGAATCGGGGCTGACATCATGTGTATGCTATCTTGGCGGTCAGGGAGTATGTGTTTTTGCGCATCTTAGCCGCCTCCTTCTCCGAGAGGATTTCGAATTGCACGGGCACGGTCTCGGTCTCGAGCAGACTCTGCGAGGCCAGCTGCTTGAATACCCACAGCCTAGCGTTGTTCTGCGAAATAGTAGTGCGCGCCGTCGGTCAGCACCCTGATCACTGGCAGGTCGTAGACAGTCAACTTCCTGTCAATTAGTTCCTGCAGGGTCTCCTCCAGCCTCTTCTGGCAGCCGGTGAAGGTGCCCCTGATCTTCGCGTGCGTGAAGTGGATCACCCGGGGGTCCAACTCGCTCGGCTTCCCCTTTTTCATTATAAATTATAAAATCAGTCCGTGAAAAATGGCAGGGCCAGGGCAGCCTCCGCGGTGAGGCGCTTTGGGTAGTAGGTGTCGAGTAGCCCCAGCAGGAGGGTTTGGTGGGGCTGACCTTCGACCCGGCTGGAAAGCTGCCCCTCGCCTTCCTCTTGATGCTACAGCTGGGCCATAGTCAGCTCGATCAGTCGCTGGTCGATCGACCCCAGCTCACGCATAATCGCACCGATGAGCTCAGCCTCCGTCTTTTCGGCAAACAGAGGGCTGCCGTACAGCATCTCGTAGAGCAGCAGCCCTGCACTCCACAGGTCGACCGACCGGTTGTAGAATCCCGGGACGAGCAGGCATTCAGGGGCAGTAGAGTTCAACTCAGTGACACGTTCGGTGAAGGGGTGACCTTGGAACTCGTCCTTGACCTGGCCCATGCCTATGATCCGCACCTCCATCGAGTCAGGGTTGACCATGACGTGGTCCAGCGTCAGGTTGCGGTGGCTGATGCCCTTGCGGTGCATGGTCTTGAGGCCAACCAGCACCCGCCTAATGACTGCCCTGGCCTCCTCGACAGGCAGGGCGTGCTTACTGGCCAGCAGCTGGCGGAGGGTCATCTGCATGCGGGGCATGATGAAGACGATGTGCTCCTTGACTTGGTCGTAGCTGATCTTGAGGATTGGCATGATTCCTTCACAGTTGCGCAGCTGAGATATGGCCTTCAGCTCGAAGCTTTTGCGCAGTTCGTCGAGGGAGCGGAAGGGGTGCTTGAGGATCTTGTAGACAACCACAGGCGAGGCGCTGTTCTCGCGGACGAGCAGGACCGAGGCCCTGGGGCCTTCAGAGAGCTGCTTGATGATGTCGATGCGCTTGTCCATTGATTATGGGTCACTTGAAATCAGTGGTGACGCTCTGGAACCTGCCCGAGGAGAAGGAGTTGCTCAGCAGGCCGAACTCCCCATCAGTCCCAGCGACAGCCTGCTGCCCAGGTTCTTCTGCATGAACGATGGGTACGCGCTTCCCTCCTGCCGCTAGCGAGGCAGGTACTTCGAAAACTGGAAGGCGGAGTTGTCCCGCGGCAGGTCGTGGGTCTGGGTGAAGCCGAGGTCCTAGCTGGAGAGGGTCGAGCGGCCAGGTATGAGCGCGAACTTGGGAATGCTCTTGGTCATCGGCTTGATCGCGTCGTAGTTGATGTCGTAGAACTGGAAGTTGCTGTTGGGCTGGGTCTCACGGCGCTTGAAGCGGCCGGGCCCTTTGCTGTAGTTGACTGGCTTTCGAACGCGGTTCTTGGTGCTCAGCCAGGACTCGTTGAGCGAGTCGAACCTGGTCTCGTGGGGGTCGCTGGGGTACTTGATGAAGGCGGCGTTCTGGGCCTGCGCCTTTTCGCGGTCGACCCTCCGCCCGAAATCGACGTAGCCTGACACTTTGGGGAACACGGACATGCTGGTCACGGACAGGTTTAGCGTCTGGTCGGGTTTCTTCTCTATTTTTTCGGTTTTACCATTTTACCAGAGCGGCGGGTTTTATGCGACTTGGCGCTGGGCAGAGTCCTCTGGCTTTTTCCCTCCAGGTTGGTATTGATAGTTGCCTTCACCCGCCTTTTTCTGGGCTTGCGGAGCTTGACATTCGGGACATTGGGGTCAACCTCGGTGTACTTGACCTTGTAGTGGCCGACGGGCGGGACATCCTGGACTGCCCTCACGACCACCCGCTTGCGTTTGCGCTTGGGGGTTGTTCTTGCCCTTGAACTCCTCCTTGGTGACCATGACGGGGGCGCGGGGGCACGAGTACGAGATGCTGGAGTTGAGGAATTTGATGTTGAGGTTGCGGCCGATCTTCGAGAACATGACCTCGTTGCGGTAGGGGCTGTTCACGATAAAGCTCAGGCCCTCCGGTTTCCCTCGATGTTCTAATTCATTTCAACCTTTGAATGAAAAGCTCAGCCATGTCGGCTCAGCCCCATCGTCTGGCTGATCGCTGGCAGTTTGCTATCGCGTAGCAGGTCTCGCTAGCGTTTTGACAGTCTGCGCATCCGCAGCGAGTTGCCCGCGGAAACGGCTGATGATCGCCCGCTCCAGCAACTGCAGGTTGCCGGATGGTAACACAGCCTTCTCCTCTCGGACCGACACCCTGCGCAGCGGCGGGGCAGCAGGGCAACAATGCTCAGCCAAGACCCCAGCCTCAAGCAGGTAGAACCGCTCGAGGACTTTAATTGGTTTAGCATTCTTCGGATAGTAGTACATGTTGATCTGGATGGGGATAGACGGCAGGTCCTGCTGGTTGACTGCCTTGAGCCTGGCCTCGGTCAGCAGGAAATGTTTGGGCTGGGCTAGATGCCGGCAGGGACTGCCGGTGAAGGAGAGGGTGTTCGCCAACTCAGCCATGCTTGAGCCTTTGCACTGGTAGGTCAGCAAGCCTAGTGCTTTCTGTCGCTATTGCGCCTGCGCTATCGAGTTGAACTCGAATCTCACGAACCCACCTTCCACCGAGCATCGGGTGCCCTGGTGCAAGGCCATGAAGGGGTCTGGAAACGACTCGCACAGGTGTCGGAAAGGACCCAGCCTCAGGCGGCAGTACACTTGCAGAGGCAGCGTCCAAAGAGCGAGAACTGATGCGTTTGAGCAAGGTCCCCAGCCGCTTTTTGAGGGCCAGGCGATGGAACATGCTGTTGGATCTGATCCAGCGCTGGAATGCGGATGGCTGCCAGCCTTTGCTTGATCTCATTGACGCCCTTGCCCCGGCCTTTCTTGTACCTGCGGTAGGCTTTCTGGATGGTCCTCGCCGCCAGCATGCGCCTCAGCACCTCTTCCAGGAAGTATACAATGCAGCTACCCTCGTCGTCCTCGCCCCGGGCCGGCACCTCGGTCTGGAAGTACGCGCTTTGGGACTGCCAGGATGTCCCTCCTACAGCCCGAGTTAAAAAGTAGGATGTACTTTAGAATCTCTGAAAAGACCACTCTGTCCGAGCACTCCAGCCGGTAGAGCTTCTTCTGGTCCTCCCACATGCCTGCCAGCTCCACAAGGCGCGCCCTCATCTCCGCGTCGAGGTTGCTCCCTTGCGCCTGCTGGGTCTGCCGACCGTGAAGGCATTATTGTTACGAGGCACCGACAGCACCACTCCCTTGCATGGCAGCTCGAATTTGTCCGAGCATGGACGGGCCCATCTCAAAGATCGCGTCTTTGAGGTACATGCACGTCTCTTTCCAGTGGACTACCTTCTTGAAGTTCTCGCATAGGTCCAGCTCGCCTCGTTCGAAGCCCTGCGCTGGATCAGCAGGAGGATCTTCGAGAGGGCCGGGAGTGAATCTTGGTGAGGTAGAGTTGGTAGGTGTGCTGTCTGGCTGCAGGAGCCTGCAGCATTCGATCATCGCCTTGAGCATGTGTGTGTACGACAGGATGCGGCCTCGGATCTCCTGCATGATTTTACGCTGCCGCAGTCGTTCCCGAATCGATGCGACATAGCGAGCTGCCACTTCGCTGGCCCGATAGGCCAGAAACCGACGGTATTCCAGCTGGTTATAGCACAGTTCAGGCTTCCCGCGGGCCTCCATAAGTTTGCGAATCTGCTGCCTCAGTCTAAAGTTCTGGAGAAAAATATGTCCAAACTTATTTTTGGCGTGTGCTTATTTTGCCTTGCGGAGCTGGCCAGGCCGAGGGCGAGGGTGGCGGTGCGCTGCCTGTCTAAAAAAAGCATGAATGGACTCAAAGGCACCTACCTTTGGCCTGATTTCTTGCGACCTGGAAGACCTCTAGCCTAAGAAAGTTTAAATAGTCCTTTTCAGACTGGATGTGACTTTAATTGTACTAGACGAGGGGGAAGGGCACGGTGATGGTGACCTTTCCGGTCAGCCTGAACTGAGGTGTGACCAGGGTCGTGTCCAACACGGCCAGGGCAGGCAACCCCGTGCACCACCTCGATCATACATCCCCTCGGCCCCTAGCGAGGGGTTGCCTTCCAGGCTCAGGCACTCCAGTTTTTAGAGAGCGAAAATCGGCTCGAGGTCGCGAGTGGTAGCGAACTGGTTACCGTGGAGCAGAAGTATCCTCAGTTCCTCGAGCCTGCCGAACTCGGCGGAAGGAGGGATGACCGTGAGTTGATTGTCAGAGAGGTCAAGCTTGATGATGCGAGTGCACTGGCGGATGACCGCAAACTCAGCAACGGAGAGGAGGGTGCCAGAGAGGATGAGCATGCGCAGCTCGGCTGGCTCGCTGATATAGTTGGCTATGGAATCTCTGCTCCTCCTCTGCTTGTGCTTCATGATTTAATAACTGCCCGGCTGACTACCCCAGTGATTGGGTCAGTAGAGGCTAGCTCGAAAGAATATCGCATGGTGGTCGACGCCCCCTACCTGCTCACCGTCCCCTCCTCACCAGAAGGCCCACTTCGAGATCTCGGGCCATCTTAAGGCACTCAAGGCAGGAGCCTGGTTCAAAAGGACAGTTCCCGAGGTAGTCAGCCCCATTTCCGGCCTGCGTTGTACTACATATTGTAGGCCAGATCTTCATAACCTCGCTCGCGCATGTCCGCTGCCAGGTTCACCCACGACGAAGCGTCAACCCTGCCCTGCTTGGCCATCGTGTCCATCTCCTCCATGAGGACGCTATCCCTTCTGTCTGCCCATGATCTTGCTCCAGGTCTCAAAAGTATCCGACCTCAGCAAGAAGGGTAAGTATCCACCCCGTGGTTGACACACAGGAACTACGTGATCAGCCACCCGTAGAACCCGATCTTGACAAGAAACAGGGTGTGGCGGATGGCCCGGCCACTTTTTCTTACGTTTGAAGTAGGCACCAACCTGCGCAGATACGGCCTGATCGGCGCCTCCACCCGTTCATCCAGCCTACCGACCCTCTAGAACGTCTGCCTATACACCACATACAAAGGCCTCCTCACAAACCTCCTCAAAAAATCCGCATCATCCCAACCCAATCATCCCACAAACATCCAACCTGAGCAGACCAGATACATGGAGGTTCATTTGGCAGGGTCCTAATCGTCCAGCAGCTAGTAGAAGCCCCCGCCGCCGAGCTACTGGAGGGGTGCTAGCCGGTCTGCTGGGGGGAGTATGTCGTAGAGGGTAGTCGACACGGAGTAGAGCGGTAGTCGTCTTTTGGAGGTTGGGATGGGTGGAATTGCGGTTGCGGTTATTGCGATGGAATCCACGCGTGGAAGTCGCTTTATCTCATGAGCATAGAGTTCAAAGGCAGATTATACCGCTCAACTTTGTCCTAGTTGCTGCTGTTCATTCCGCCATGACTGTTGACCCCTTTTCGCGAAGTTCACTTGTGAAGGCTGTGTTCTTCACAGTTAATAAGACCGAAACATACGATTTTATCTTGGAGTTCGTGTAAGGCCTTTCAACAGGTCAGTTTATTAGGCCTGGCCTAGCGACTCAATTAATTGACCGACTCGGGCTATTAAAGCCGGGATCGATTCCGACCTGCAGATATAATTCAAATGTTCCTCAAAAATTTGTTGAAAAACTTCAATCCCGCTCACAGCCTGACAGGGGCATTGACTGTCGGGAGTTCATTGTATCTGCTCTACTAGTACCATAGCTCCCAAGATCTCAAGGGGAGGATGAGTTCGCTCTGGTCAAATGGAGAAGGAAGAACTGTTCTACTTCAACAAACAGGGAGAACGACTCAACCCGCTCGACGAGTTGATGCCCTAGAGGATGTCATTCCGCCGCTGTAATTTCGCGAACAAGGAGTGCGTAGTCATTTGGGGATGTCCAGGCACAGCAAGTCTATCTGTGCCCATGAGTTTGTGCGCCTGGAAAGGTCAATCAGGCCCGCTTTCCTGGTGGACTACAAGGTAACCGAAAACCCAGAGGCTCTTAAGAAAGTGAAGGAGTTCTGCAGGTTCTTCAAGTAAAGTTCGATCTGGACCTGCTACCGGATCAACTGATCGCCACGTTCACGGCCGGTGGAATCATCTCAAAAGTACTGTCGACTTGCTTGGAAAGTGCTGATGATTTGTTTGAGGCACGCTTCGCTGAGACCGTCCAGAAGATCAAGAGGAAACAACCAATCATCACCCTCGTGGCTGCACTGCTGTCCGGCGGGCTCTACACTTGGCACCTGCAGCCGCTGCGTAAGGCCTTCAATAGTGGGTTGGTCCGCTGGTCCTTGTGGACGACGTAAACATCCCGATCAAGAAGAACAAAATTGAACAGCTCGATATGTTCGTGGCGTTACGGGGAATGAGCCAGTTGGTTTCCTGAGCTCTGAGCGGTAGGCCGCATACGACTTCTTCAGATGCTAGACCGAATACAAGCACGTTCTACAAATGAAGGAATTCGAGCACTCACGCTACCGAAGGCCCTTTAGTTCGGCCGAGTAGGTCAACCGTTTTCTGAAATCCATCAACAATAAATCGACCATCACCTCCGCCGAATTGCCTGTCTTCAACGCTTTGCTGGCGAAGGCGAACTGGTTAGTTCGGGACATTACCGATCAATTCAAGCCGGGGACAGCCGTAGCAGAGGTCGAATCCAAACTGTTCTCTCACTATAAAAAGATCATAAGAGAACTGAAAACCCCAAAGACATCGTTCAATATCCTGAGTATGCCGGGGAATCGGAAGTGAAAGTTGCGAAACATAAGTTTGGACTGCTGCTGAGGCGCCTGGATGATGTCATGAGCATGAACAGACAACAAGAGCCAACCGCCCTGATCCGTAGCAGTTTCTAAAACCTCTTCCCCCTAGCTGCTCTTGCAGCTGAACATCGTTAGGATGGAAATGACCGAAGTGAGTGACCGGTAGCTGAGGTGCCACTCGCCCATCCAGATGGACGCTCTTCGCGAAGCCGCTACGGAATACCTGGACGAGATCAAAAACACTAACTAGTAAAATCAAAAGCGAATAATTGCCGCGACCCAGGATTCAAGGAGGATTGCTAGCGCCAAATCCTCCCATACGGCGCGTGACCCGACCCATGACCCGATATCCATCATGCATCTATTCAGGCACTATCAAAACGCGCCTGTCTTCGCTTGGTTCTGCCGGAGGTCATAATGTACACTTTGTTGCCCTTGCGCAGGTAGTCGAACTCCCGCAGCCAAACGACATTCTTCCATGGCGGGGGAGCAGCTCCAGCCGTCGCTCATCTATTTGTGGAAGCGAGACAGGTGCGTAGCTTTTCGACAAGCGGCCTAGAGCGGGAACAAGCTGCCGAACCTGTACCTGGGGCAGCTTGATGCCCGGACGGCCTATTCGACGTACGCCTTGCGGTTCTCTTCGATCAGGCGTGTCTCGAGTCCGGTATCTCATTATTATTGCCTCGATATTTTTATCTGCTTTTGATACGAGGGTGACCTCTAGGCCTTGGCTCAGTGCGGGACTGCTTTTCCGAGAGTGTTAGTGAATTTCAGCCCTCAACATTCTTTGACATTACTGTGACGATGCAGGACATCGGAGAATATCAACGACCAGTGAAACTTGCTTATCCAAATCATCCGACCAGCGTGGCTAGGAGTATGTATGATGCCACATGCGCACGGTTAGCGGATCATAATAAGAAGCTGTTCTAATTAGGAATAAAGGCAAATCGCAATGAATTAATTTTGATTTGGGATGCATATTCTGAGGTCATAGGACATGGAGCTCTATTAGCTGGCGGTGGCCTCCCACGCCGCCAAGCAGGTGGTTGCCGCCCTGGCTCGCACTGAGGCGGTGCACTTGGTTCCGACCGGGGAGGCCGGTCAACCGCCCCTTCATCAACCAGCTTCGATCGGTCGAGTATCTGAGGCTGTCATCGAGGCCTAAAAGAAGGGGAAGGAGAGCACTCCTTCAGACAGGTACCGCAACATATTGAGCTAGTACAGGCTGCCCTGGGGACACGCCACGCCCTGGATGATCGAGGTGATGAAGCGCACGGGGCTGGAGCTCAACGGCTACAAGCTTATCCCAGGTGAGGGGCCAGCCCGGCGAGCGCCCTCCAGCCGCCCTCCCAGTCGAAGCCAGCCGTTGTGGTGATCGACGAGGAGGAGGACCTGAAAAATGAATCGGGCTGACATCATGTGTATGCTATCTTGGCGGTCAGGGAGTATGTGTTTTTGCGCATCTTAGCCGCCTCCTTCTCCGAGAG